>NC_142935.1:19931056-19951056 GCF_046866305.1 Octopus bimaculoides
TTTCATATATTGTTAATGCCTTTGACAGCTTGAAGCCATAACCACTTGATCAGGAAAGTTCTTTCCAGGTTTGTAAGAACCCAACTTCTCAAAATTCATATAGATACAGTGTGTGATATTAGTAATTGTTCCAATAATTATAGATAAAAATCTAAAGCTCTTGTGCAGATGGAGAGACTTCAGATTTCTCATCAGCTGGGCATAACCATTGACATTGTGCTGACATCTGCCAGGCTACTGATTTTGACTACTGTGCTTAATTTCCTTCCTCTTCCCAAATCATTATGTCTGGTCTGTTATGGTTCTATTTTATTGATGTCTTGACAGGAAACTTCCCCCAGCATTCTTTCATATGTATGTATATACATACAGGCGGACGTTAAACGATGATGATGATGATGATGATATATATATATGTGTGTGTGTGTATAAAGGATGGAAAATGCAAACAATTTACATAGTTTTAATATATTTTACATGAAAGAGTATTGTGGTTGTCAACCGGTTCCGCTTTCGCAAATCATAACATTGAAATTATTGCAATTTCGTATTTTCTAAAGATTGAGTCATTCATTCACAGACTTTCATACAAGTATATAGACTAGAATTCATTCATTCACACAATTCGTACAAGAACATGGACTAAAATTTTCTTAAGAATAAATGAAGTTACAATAACTTCAATGTTATGATTAGTGAAAGTGAAACCAGTCGACAACCACAATACTCTTTCATTTAAAACATATTAAAACTATGTAAACTGTGTACATTTTCCTTTTTGTATTTTGTATATATATTTTTCGCATTACAATTCGCCACGTGAGGATAATCGAAATTCTCTTCCTCCTTTTTCTTTATATATATATATATATATATATATATATATATATATATATATATATACTAATATATACTTTTGTTATTTACACCACCTGTCCTCGTCTGTTGTTATTTTTTGTATATTCTCCCATATATATATATATATATATATATACATATCTGTAAATAATATGTGACAATTATTTGGTAGCCATGATAAAACTCTGAGTTTCGAATGCTGGGACGGAAACCCACGCCACCATCTCTTCAGTTATCTGGCCTTTGAAAATTGCTATAAAAATGACCAATTTTCAGTGGCCAGATAACTGAAGAGATGGCAGCATGGGTTTCTGCCCCGGCATCCAAAACTTGGAGTTTTATCATCATCATCATCATCATCGTTTAACGTCCGCTTTCCATGCTAGCATGGGTTGGACGATTTGACTGAGGACTGGTGAAACCGGATGGCAACACCAGGCTCCAGTCTGATTTGGCAGAGTTTCTACAGCTGGATGCCCTTCCTAACGCCAACCACTCAGAGAGTGTAGTGGGTGCTTTTACGTGTCACCCGCACGAAAACGGCCACGCTCGAAATGGTGTCTTTTATGTGCCACCCGCACAAGCCAGTCCAGGGGCACTGGCAACGATCTCGCTCGAAAATCCTACAGGAGCCAGTCAGGCGGTACTGGCAACGGCCACGCTCAAAATGGTGCATCTCATGTGCCACCCGCACAAGAACCAGTCCAGGGGCACTGGCAACGATCTTACTTGGCTTGCCGGGTCTTCTCATGGGTCTTTATCATGGCTAACAAATAATTGTCACATTATTTACAGATAAATTCCTCTATTTACATATCAAGGTCTCTTTCTTTCTTTCTTTTGTTGTCCTTTCTATCAATATATATATATGTGTGTGTATATTTATATATATATATATATATATTAATTTATGTATATATTAATATTATTTTGGTTGAAAAACTTCGATAATGCAAATATGTTAATAGTTACCAGGGTAGCAAAAATCACACAAAAACTGGGATATCATACCTGGTCAATGGGTAGAAATTCCATGTTAAAGTGATGTATTTGAGTCGATAGATATAAAGAATGATAATAAATGGAGCAAAACGCATATAATCAATAAGTTCCTGATAAGGAACTTATTGATTATATGTGTTTTGCTCCATTTATTACTATTCTTTATATATGTGTGTGTATATGTATATATATATATATATATATATATATATATGTGTGTGTGCGTGTGTGTGTGCGTGTGTGTGTGTGTGCGTAAATATATAAAATTCTTCAACCTTACCTTTGCTCTCTTTATCCTTTTGTTTTTATATATTTACATATACACACGCTAATACATGACTTATAATCCCCAATCCTGTTCATACAACGATTGGGGCAAACTAATCGGTATACAGCACTTACTCGGTATTACCTGTATCCTCTTGGGTTTGGTTAAATCCAATACCCTCCTCAACCTTATATATATATGTGTATGTATGTATGTATGTATGTATGTATGTATGTATGTATGCATGTATATATGTGTTTTTGTATGCATGTATGTATGTATGTATGTATGTATGTATGCATGTATGTCTATCTGTCATTATTCAGATTTATTTCAAGACTTCTTGCCAATAGAGAGAGAACCGGTTTCTAACTTTGATCCAAGACTCCTTCATTGGAATTTTAACAACATCACCAGGGTATATTTGTATGTATGGATATATGTATATGTGCAGACTTGCATCTTATTTTATGTATGTATACTCATGCATATAGCTGCATGTCTAGACATGCTCATGTATACATAAATGACAAGCTTATGGAAAGTTTTACAGACTTTTATAGTGTGTGCGCGTGTGTGTGTGTGTGTGTGTGTGTGTGTGTGTGTACTTATGTACAAATGTATGTCTCTTCTATATTTAATCATTTAGATTCTTCCTTAGAAGAAGGAGCTACTTTCTGACAAAGATACAAAGCTCCATCTTTGGAATATAAATAAGAAAAGCAATGTCATATTTTAAACCTGAGAAAAGTCTCGCATAGTTTTACTGTTCCACTTACAGATTGTATTTGTAATATGCAAATCAGTATGTATGCATATATGCATGCATGCATGTAAATATGTATGTATGTATGTATGTATGCTCTCTCTCTCTTAACTTTATTTAGAATAAATTTTGGACCAGTCACCTACTTGGCAGCAAGGTTGTGAAGGAAAAGTATCTTGTTTTAACCAACATCCTTTAAATCTTAAGAGGGTCTTGCAGATTTCTTTAGTTCCTGATATTATGATCATTTGTAATGTATGAATTCAGGACATGCATTCTCTCACCAAGATCTCGAGTCCAGCCATAGTATGTATGTATGTTATCAATCAGTTTCATTTCTGTATTTCTTGTCAATAGAGAAAGAGCTGGACTCTAACATAGATTCAAGGTTCCTTCATTGGAACTTTTATCAACATCATCTAGGTATTTGTGCATATGTGTGTGTGCAGTATTTGGTGTTAGTGTATGCGCAGATTTGTATGTTTGTTTTATGGATGCGTTTTTATGTCTATATTCTCATGTCTAGGCGCATGCATATGTATTTATGCACAGATTTGTATATTTGTTTTATGGATGCGTTTTTATGTATATATTTTCATGTCTAGATGCATGCATATGTATTTATGTGCAAAATTTTTGGAAAGTTTTACATATCTTTACAGTTCCATTGATGGCTTGAATCTGTAGTCGTAAGTATGTATGTATCATCTGGCTCCTCCTCCTCCTCATCATCATTATCATCATTTAACATCCACTTTCCATGCTGGTTTGGCAGGAAACTAATGAGCTGTAGGGCTGCATCTAACTCCTATGTATGCGCATGCATGTATATATGAAGACAGAGGGCAGAATGAATATATATTGTGAATAAATAAAATGTATCTATGCAAGAAATCAAATAAGTAGCAGTCAAGTTAATAACCTGGAATGTCTACCACTAAAAGACATTGACAATTTTTGATATCCAATAAAGGAAAACAGTAAAATCTATAAAAAAAAATACTCCATGTGGATCATTGCAGTCAAAGAAAAACTGAAAGATATAGAAATATAGCATTTTTCATATGGTTAATATTCTTGGAGCTCTGTCTGTTGCATAGCACTGTTTTCCTTTCCAACTAAGGAATTTTTTTTCTCCCTGTTCCAAAAACTCACTTGAAAATTTTCCTTTTTAATTTAGATCAATATATTGATTAGCTATAAAATTTATTGGAAAAATGAACAATAAAAAAAAATGGAAAAAAATTGTGTACATCTTATATGTCTTTATCAAATTGTGATTATATTTATTATGAAATGTTTCAATAAATTTTTAATATAATTATATAATTAAAATTTTTTAAGGGATTGAATAAGATATCTGTAACCTTATGTTAATTGGTTCATTTTATAGTTGTTGTTCCAAGCTAACATGGGTCAGACAAATAATTATCGTGGTATTATTTTACAGACGGATAATCTTCCTGTCACTAGATTTTGCCCATTTTTCAAGTTAAATTTTCTTCTTAAATATGCATATCTTTGAAGAAGCAGCATCTAATCACCACCATTGTTTTTTCTTTGCTCACATGGATTGATATAACTTAGAGGACAACCTTATAAGCAAGAATTAATTAGCATTGTATAATACTGTTTCTGTGGAGGTGCAATGGCCCAGTGGTTAGGGCAGCAGACTCGCGATCATAGGATCGCGGTTTCGATTCCCAGACTGGGCGTTGTGAGTGTTTATTGAGTGAAAACACCTAAAGTTCCACAAGGCTCCGGCAGGGGATGGTGGCGAACCCTGCTGTACTCTTTCACCACAACTTTCTCTCACTCTTACTTCCTGTTTTTGTTTTGCCTGTAATTCAAAGGGTCAGCCTTGTCACACTGTGTCACGCTGAATATCCCCGAGAACTACGTTAAGGGTACACATGTCTGTGGAGTGCTCAGCCACTTGCACGTTAATTTCACGAGCAGGCTGTTCTGTTGATTAGATCAACTGGAACCCTTGACGTCGTAAGCGACGGGGTGCCAACAAATACTGTTTCTAATTTGGGCCCAAGGCCAACAATTTCAAAGGTTATTTGATAGTTGATTAACTCAAACCTGATTGGTACCTTAATTTATTGAATCTAGAGGTAACGAAAAGCAAGGTTCAGCTCAGCAGAATTTTAACTCTCAATGCAAATAGCTGGAAAAAATACTGCAAGACATTTTGTCTGGAAACCTTACAATTATGTCAATTCAGCACCCTAATAATAGTAATAATAATAATAATAATAATAATAATAATAATAATAATAGTTATTATGTCTCCATTTTTCCCCTTTATATTTTTTGATTACTTATTTATTTTCTATTTTTTATTTTTTATTTCTGTCTTCCTTCCCCTTTTTCTCTGTCACATGACCTCATAAATGGACAATCTGGTGTGTTTATTTTAACGACCTACCAACGTATACAGTGCGTTTCTCTGCCCTAGGTGTCAGGAAGACACTTGGCAAGAAATGGAAACAGAACTGAAAGAAGATAATGAAAATAATGATAATAATAATAATAATAATAATAATAATAATAATAATAGTTATTATGTCTCCATTTTTCCCCTTCATTTTTTTGATTACTTATTTTTTATTTTTTCTCTCTGTCTTCCTTCCCCTTTTTCTCTATCACACGACCTTGTAAATGGACTATCTGGTGTGTTTATTTTAATGACCTACCAACGTATACAGTGCGTTTCTCTGCCCTAGGTGTCAAGAAGACACTCGGCAAGAAATGGAAACAGAATTGAAAGAAGAAGATAATGAAAATAATGATAATAATAATAATAACAATAATTGATGTTTTTCAATACCTTTTCCCCTAAAGCAAGAATTCTTCTCTATGGCATGAAGCAGTGGATTCATCCTTTACACACGTCAAATATGTTACAGATGTTTGAACTAATCTCAATGCCTTTTTTCTTTTTCATTAGATATTTCTGCAATTGGTTTATGTGTATCTGTTAGATGTTTTAACCTGATGTTTAAAATTTTATCATTCTCAAATGCTTAGCAGTTCATTTATTGTAGTTTCTGAGGCACATCTGTTTTTATCGCTTCACAAGAGTGTTCAACTACTGCACTTTGGAACACTCTTATCCATGGCAACCCTTTCATTGTCCATACAGCTCCTAAAAATTCTTCTATTTCTCTTGCTGTTGGCACTGCATTCATATCTTTATAATTTTGTTTTGGTTTTTGGCTTTTTTTTTTTTTTTTTTTCCTAAATGGTAGTAAAATCATTTTCAATTGGAGTTAAACTGCTTTCCTTTGTTCAAAGAATCATTTGTGATTAACAAAGATCTCTTGCTTCAGGTACTTCTTTCCTTTCTTTCTTTCTTTCTTTCTTTCTTCCTTCCTTTCTTTCTTTCTTTTTTGTTACAGGATTCTTTAAAGGAAGTTCTTGATACCTATAGTGCCAACTCCTTCTTCTTGCATTGTATTGGTTGGTTACTCATGCTATAAATACATGTTATTTTCTTCCTTCTCCTCTGTTAATCCTCTCCCTTTATCTATTAGTTCTCCCACCTCTCCCCTTTCACACTCCTTTGCTATTATCTTCCGATTACAATCTTTTTCTTTTTTGGCTTATTATTATTGTTATTGTTATTTTTCTTATTATTATTATCACTAAAAGAAGTCATCACCACCATTATTATTATCACCATCATCATTACCATCATCGTTGTCATCACTACCACCATCAACCACCACTATCATCATCATCACCACCACCACTACCATCATCATCATCATCATCATGACCATCACCATCATTATCACCATCATCACCATCATTATCACCATCATCATCATCATCATCATCATCATCATCATCATTATCATCACCATCATCACCATCATCATCACCATCACCATCATCACCATCGTCATCATTCATCCATCCATCCATCCATCCCTTCATCCATCCATCCATCCATCCTCCATCCTCACCAGCTTGGCAAGTTAGTAGAATCGTTGGAATACTGAAAAAAATTGCTTTGCATTGAGATCAACTTTGCCTTTCATCCTTCTCAGATTGATAAAATAAGTAAAAGATGAGGAAAAGATTTTGATATAATCAACTATCCCTGGCCCACACCCCACACACACTGAATTTTAGGCTTTGTGCTTCCATTAGAAAATTTCTTCTTCTTCTTCTTCCTCCTCCTACCCATCCTCATCTTTTCATTCTGAATTCAAATCCTAGCATAGTCAATTTCTTTCTTTCATCGTTCCAAGTTTGTTAAAATAAAATACCAGTCATGCCCTGGGATCAGCAGTATTGATTAATCTCACTCACTCACCTGTAGATTGCCAGTCTTGTGCCAAAATCAGAAACCATTACTACTAATTTTACTACTTATTATTATTATTATTATTACTATTATTATTATTATTTTATGTTTGACTTTTGTTTTGCATTTGTACAAGTTGGATCCAAGTCTCACCCAGAGACCTCAAGAGACAACAAGTTAGAAGTTCATGTAGGTGTTATGCCTAGGGTACCATATATTTGGATTTGTACAGTTTTGTTCAAGTGAATGTTTAAGAAACCATAAGAAAATTATGTGTTTGCTTTAAAATTTGAAATCACATAGACAGTATTTTACGTAGGATATGGGCAGTTCCCATGAGCACTATCTTTTGAACTTCAGCCATTTTGGGGTTTCCTGGTATCTGAGATTGGTAGTAATCAGCCCGTTTTGCTGTCATTCCCAGGGCACCTATGACAATAGGTATTGTCTTCGTCTTCAGATTCCACATTTTGCTAATTTCTATTTCAAGATCTTTATATTTGCTCAGTTTTTGGTAGGTCTTGACAGATACGTTTATATCGATTGGGACAGTCATATCAATGAGGAGGCATGATTTTTGTCTGAAGTCTTTCAGTATGATGTCTGGCCTATTTGCGTCTATCTTTCTGTCAGTTTGAATGGTGAAGTTCCAGAGGAGTGCAATGTGATCATTTTCAAGTACTGGGGGTGGTTTGTGTTCCCACCAGTTTTTATCATGGGGCAAGTCCAGGTTTTTGCATATTACCCAGTGAATATATTGTGCAGCTCTATCATGCCTGTTGAGATACTTATCATTATTATTATTATTATTATTTACATTCTGCCAAGGTCGACTTTCTCTTTCATCTTTTCAGGGTCAATAAAATAATTACCAGCTGAACACTGGGGTCAATATAATTGACTATCCCCCTTGCCTAAATTTCAAGCCTTGTGCCAACAGTAGAAAGGATTATTATTATTATTATTATTATTATTATTATTATTATTATTATTATTGTTGTTATTATTATTATTATTATTATTATTGTTATTATTATTATTATTATTATTATTATTATTATTATTATTATTATTATTGAGTGAGAGAGCAGTGCATGCCATCAAAGTGACACTGGGGTAAAATATACGAAGCCCTTTATACCCATCATGACTACCCGTCTGATAAGGGTACACCAGGCACATGCATCACAACCATATGTGCGCGACATGGTGATCTCATATCAAGATAAACACCGCATAACCTCGCAGGTGGGGCCCAGTTAGAATTTTCTTCAGGTCAAGTAGCCCATTCTACTCAAAAGGTCCCTGAATAAGGTTTGTTTAGGGATGTTGAGCAAAACACCCATGATTCCAAAGGTGAATTATTCAAACCCCAAAGAATTCCTCTCAACACATGGCTATGATGCTCCCCCACTTATTATTATTATTACCTCCACCTTAGCAAAGGCGGAGGTATTGTTTTCAGTCACATTTCTTTGTTTGTCCCTGGACAAGATATTTCAAGAACTGCTGGAGAGATTCAGAAGAAACTTTCAGGAATGTTTGGCTTCGTGACTGACATGAACTGATTAGATTTTGGGATCGATCTGGTTCCGGACAAGAATTCTGGATTATTTTTCCAGTTTTCTTACTTAATTTAATAGAGTGGTCAGGTTCATTTTTAGTATTCTTGTTTGTGAGAGCAGTCGAGTTTATTTCAGATATTCTCATTCAAATTCCACCAAGATCAACTTTGCCTTTCGTCCTTTTGTGGTCATTGAAATAAGTTCCAGTCAAGCATTGGAGCCAACGAAATCAACTAATCTTTTCCCTCTAAATCTTAAGCTTTGTGCCATTAATAAAAAGGATTATTACTATTATTATTTTTCTTTTATCTCAGGTTTTGTTGTAACTTCTGGAGTCTTGCATGCATGGTGGTCTTGCTACCTGTAGCCTTAGGTACCATACTATCTGTTCAACTATTCTTTTCAACTATCTAATACTTTCCTGATGATTCTAGCCATTCTAAAGAACAAACATTTTGCAACAGCTCTACTAGGAACTCTATTCCCTTTTCTTCTATATTCCTCTTGACGCCTTCTGATACTGTTCCCGAGGACTCAACAATTATTGGTACTATCTTCACCATTTTTATTTTCCACTGTCAGGTTGTCTCATATTTAAGGGGATTACATATGTCTTTCTGTTTTTGCCTTCCTTCTTAACTATTTGTGGGTCAAAGGAGCACACAACATCAATTATAGAACACATGTGGTTCACATTGTCTACCATCACTAGGTCCAGCTTGTTGTACTCAAGCACCTAGTCCATCTGAACAGGGAAATTCCACAGGATTTTGCAGGTCTCAGACTCAGCCACTCTGTGGTTTGTTCTCGTACCACATCTTCCCTCTCTCTAACCGCAACACAGTTTCCAGTGCAGCATTAAAGCATTGCTACATTCTGTGCTAACTTTACTAATTTTGAGTTCAAGCTCTTTTGGTAGTGCTTTAATTGTTTACATACTTCTTCTAAAATATATACACTTAATATATGCTGTACAGTGTATATGTACTCCTTACTATATACTATAAAGTACATACTTCTTAAACACCTAATTCAAGTTACATTGCATTTCAAAAAGGAGCAATGAGTGCTGTAAAATATCAAAAGCCTTCTTAAAAGGAATCCTTTTTTTATGAGGTCTTTAAGAAATTGCCAAAACTTCCCTTATTAAAGATCTCTTAAAGGTATTCTCAAAGAAGGTCCTTGCTATCTACAGTACCTACTCTGCCTCTTTGAAATGCAATACAACTTGTGTTGGTTACTCATACCATGAACACATAATTCTAATTCTTCTCTATACTGTTTTTTTTTCCCCCCTCTAGTCTTTCTCTTTCACTTCTCACCCTCTGCTCTATTAATCATCGCTTATTACTTATTTCCTTTCTCTTCTCTGTTTTTGCTCTTTTGTTTCCCTCTACCTTGCTATCTTCAGCTTTGGCAGATTGTGGCTCTAACACAGCAGTAAAAGAATCCTTTTTATGAGATTACATTTCCAAAATACATCCAATAAAATGTAGATAGGAATCTTTCTACTTCTAGATCCACAACAAACACGTTTGAGTAACTCTGCTACAGTCATAATACTTCAACCAGAAAGGAAACAAGTTTTTTTTCTTTTCTTTTGTATTTCTTTTTATTTCGATGCAGTGGTGGAGGATTTCTAATACTGCTCACTGTTTTAATTTTGTACCAATGCTGCCTATGGTAAGAGAGTATTAGATGGCAATACTTCACAGACTTGTAATTAGGATTCTTCAAATGTTCATTCAGCACATTGACTTCATGTTAACATGTCAAACAACCACATAGGAACTCGTTTATTAGCATCAGTGACTGCAGGTAGTTAACAATGCTGGAAGGAGAATTATTGAGTTCTTTTAAGAGAAATGTGTGTAAAAAATATATTTACTGTGTTATAATGACTTATTATGATAGTAAGGGTGTGTGTCCTAGTGGTTAGTGTGTTGCATTCATGATCACAAGATCAAGGTTTCAATTCTTGGGCCAGGCGGTGTGTTGTGTTTTTGAGCAAAACACTGCTCTGAAATTACATCAACATCTGATGTGTGGCACACTGTGCACCTCTGTGCCAGTAATGTTGGATTTGATGGATGGAGGGAGTGAGTTGAAAATCTAGTATGAACATTTGACCACTATAAACAAATGATGTGTGAAGTTTGTTCAGCAAGAAATTACGGAACCCTCACATGTACTCTACAACAGGAAAAGCCACTTAATAAAAAAGAAAAAATATTGATTTCAAATTTTTGTGCAAGGCAAGCAAGGTCAGGGGAGTAAGTCAATTACATTGACCTCCAGTATTCAGCTAGTAATTATTTCATCGACCCCCATAAAGGTGAAAGGCAAAGTTGACCTTGGTGAGATTTGAACTCAGAACATAGAGACATGAAATGCTGCTAAGCATTTTGCTCAGCATCCTAATGATTCTGCCAGCACTGATAAAATATTGAAAGTGATGACAAATAAGTCTTTTTTCTACTATATACCCATCCAAGAGTGGAGGCGCAATGGCCCAGTGGTTAGGGCAGCGGACTCGCAGTCATAGGATCGCGGTTTCGATTCCCAGACCGGGTGTTGTGAGTGTTTATTGAGCGAAAACACCTAAAAGCTCCACGAGGCTCTCTCAGGGGATGGTGGTGAACCCTGCTGTACTCTTTCACCACAAATTTCTCTCACTCTTACTTCCTGTTTCTGTTGTGCCTGTAATTCAAAGGGTCAGCCTTGTCACACTGTCACGCTGAATATCCCTGAGAACTACGTTAAGGGTACACGTGTCTGTGGAGTGCTCAGCCACTTGCACATTAATTTCATGAGCAGGCTGTTCCGTTGATCGGATCACCTGGAACCCTCGACATCGTAAGTGACAGAGTGCCAACAACCCATCCAAGAGGACATGGATTTATATGGTGTCAATGGAATGCATCCAAGGCCAAAATAATTATATCTCAAACAACTCAAACCATACTTAAATTTAAAAGGATATTGCATGTGTGAAATTAATTAGCATCAATAATTAGCCACAATAAATTTGGCAAGGATTTTATTTTCCTTTTTTACATAATGCTGGTGTTTTTACATCACTTAGAGTCTAACTTCTCCTGGGAGTGTGAGCGACTGAAGTACCTCCTTCTGCTTTCATTTAGTTTTCAGAAAGCTGATTATCCATGGTTAAATGCCTCTGACCTTCAAATGGCTGACTTTCAAATGTCAAATAATTAACTTAATCATATGACAAACAGATCTATTAAGAAATGAAGGATAAAATATCTCTTGAATATTTCAATGTGTGATCCATGAAAAGGATGGGCAGATGATATAAAAGACTAATTTATGAGACCTTACAGAACGATATAAAACAAGCATTCTTTTAAAATAACTCAGATATTGCAATAATTATCAAAAGTCAATATTATGTTCAGAGATTAAAGGTTTGATCATTATAATTTATAAGATCTTCATTAATTGGCATTTGCTGCAGAGCTACAGCAGGTTTGCCATCACTGCATCATGTGAGCTATTCAAGACAAAAGTGAGTTCCAGTACAAGTGACACCATTATTGCTGAACAGTACTTGGCAGGATTTGGAATTTGAAATTATTATTTAATGTCAAGGTTTTTTTTTTTTATCGTGGCACCTTTGGCAAGTGTCTTCTACTATAGCCTTGGGCAGACCAAAGCTTTGTAAGTGGATTTGGTAGATGAAAACTGAAAGAAGCCTGTCGTATATATGTATATATATATATATGTGTGTGTATATGTTTGTGTGTCTGTGTTTGTCCCCCCAACATCGCTTGATAACCGATGCTGGTGTGTTTACATCCCCGTAACTTAGCGGTTCGGCTAAAGAGACCAATAGAATAAGTACTAGGCTTACAAAGAATAAGTCCTGGGGTCGATTAGCTCGACTAAAGGAGGGGCTCCAGCATGGCCGCAGTCAAATGACTGAAACAAGTAAAAGAGTAATACTGTAAAGTTAAGAAGCTCACATTGCAACTACATGGTTTCAGGTTTAGTTCAACAATGCTGCATTATCTTCTATTATCAACCCAGGCCAGTTAATGCCCTGTGAGTGAATTTGGCAGACAAATCCCTCAGTACATATTGTATGCATGTATGTATGCATGATGTTCCTAAAAGTCAGTAGTGGTTTTCCTTGGTTACAAATGGATGGCCATCATGTATGCACGCGTATGTATAAAAATATTTCTTTTCAGCCAAAACAATGCAAGGTTAAAAAATTCAAAATAGAGGTTGACGGTTTATACAATTACCTGGTATTTTAATAATTCGGGTTAGAAACCCTTCTTCTGAAAATGCACAAAAAAGTAGTTGATACCTGACTTTTCTTCTCTGTTGTGTGTGTATATGAAGGGTTGATTTGTGTTACTATTGTAACCAGTCAGATCCATGCAGTTCTCATCTGTTATTTCCTCATAGGCTGTGCTTGTTAATTAAACTAGTTTCTTTTATTTTCAAGTTCCCAGTGTTTCTTTCTATAGCTTCATTGGAAGCTTAGATGTCTTAAGAGGGCATTTTTATTAAGTGTTTTTAACAGAAGCTTACATACATGCGTGCATACATGCATGCATGCATCCATACATACATACATGCATGCATACATATATACATATGTACATATGTACATACATACATACATACATACAAACATACGTACATACATACATTCATGCATACATACATACATGCAATCATACATACATACATACATACATACATACATACATACATACATATCACTGACATTGTAAGAACTTGGAAACTTGAAGAGAACATGGAATAATTTATCTTTTGAAATGATGTAGCTCAAAGCAGATAAGGCTACAAATAAAGAATTATTTCCTGTTCTCTCAAAATTTCTAAAGTCTTATGATGACAATACCATACAATTCTCACTAGGGATAATAAATATTCTAAAAATGAATAGAGGAATTCAAAAGTTTACTTTGGTCAAATGGTAAAACCTCTGTCATGTTTTCACAAGTTATGAGTTCAAGTTCTACCAGCAGCCTTTGATGTTTACCTATCAAAAGGGCTTTTTTAACCCATCATTTACAGTTTTATCTGCTTTGAGTTATATTTTCCCACAAAAGATTATATATTGAAAGATAGATAGATAGATGTCATCGTCATCATCGTTTAACATCCGCCTTCCATGATGGCATGGGTTTATTTTTACGTTCAGTTATAATAAAAGCAATTTTACATGAATCTGATTGTTACTCTATATTTCTGTAGATTACAAATTTATTATTCTTAAACAAGAATATTGTTGACAGGGACTTCAAAGTTATGACCAGCTAAACTTTCATCAGATGATGGCTTAACTGGCCAAAACTTTGAACTCACTGTCAACAAAGTTCTTTTTTTTTTAAGAATAATATATGTGTATTTGTGTGTGTGTGTGTGTGTGTGTGTGTGTGTGTGTGTTTGTGTGAATATATATACACACACACACACACATATATACATTTACATATCTATGTATGTATGCATGTATATATATATTATATATATGAGAATATGTATACATATATATTTGTATGTGTGTAAGTGTGTATGTATATATATGTGTGTAAGTGTGTATATATATGTATGTATGTGCATGTATATATATGTATGTATGTATATATATATATATATATATATATATATTTATATATATATATATATATGTGTGTGTGTGTGTGTGTGTGTGTGTGTGTGTGTGTGTGTGTGTATGTATGTATGTATATATTTATTTATATATATATATATATATATATATATATATATATATATATATATATATATATATATATGTATATATATATATATATATATGCATGTACAAACATATATACACATATTTTAGTGGCGAAGTGCGTGGAGAAACCATGTGATGTCTCTTAACTCACAAAATGTCACTGAATCCACAAATATGACAAGAGAAGAGAAGAATAACTGTAAACCATGAATATTCACATAAATATTTATACTGTTTTATATGTTACAATTAAAATATTTATCTCTTGCAGCACTTCCCATCATTCTTCCATTTGAGGAAATAGTGTGTGTAATTCTCTGCGAGTTTTTGCTTCATATACTGAAAGAATAGTTTCTTTAAACCATAGTAGAACATTAAAGATGCATTTTAATTTTCTTAATATTTTATCTTGATCAAGGTTATGAGAGTATTCAATAAAAGTAACGATGCTGGTGGTCACTGCCATCGATTTTGACGTATGAGTGTTTGAAGGAAAAGATTAAAAGAAAAAAAAGTTGCATCTATTTGTGGTAAATGCCTGAATGTAATTTCATTCCAGGTATGGATCCTGCAATGAAATCTGAGTTGAGATGTCACTGGTATCAAACTTGTCTTTCATCTTCTTGAGGGTCAACAAAATTGTTGTTGTTGGCACTCCGTCGCATACGACGTCAAGGGTTCCAGTTGATCCGATCAACGGAACAGCCTGCTCGTGAAATTAACGTGCAAGTGGCTGAGCACTCCACAGACACGTGTACCCTTAACGTAGTTCTTGGGGATATTCAGCGTGACACAGTGTGACAAGGCTGACCCTTTGAATTACAGGCACAACAGAAATAGGAAGTAAGAGTGAGAGAAAGTTGTGGTGAAAGTGTACAGCAGGGTTCGCCACCATCCCCTGCCGGAACCTCATGGAGCTTTAGGTGTTTTCGCTCAATAAACACTCACAACGCCTGGTCTGGGAATTGAAACCGCGATCCTATGACCTCGAGTCCGCTGCCCTAACCACTGGGCCATTGCACATCCATGGGTCAACAAAATAAGTACCACTTAAGCACTGGGGCTGATGTAATCGACTAGCCCTCTCCCCATAAAAATTTCAGGCCTTGTGTTTATAATAGAATGGATTATTATTATTGTTATTATTATTGCTTTCTCTTTATCACAGGTTTTGCTGGAGCTCCTGGAGTCTTGCATGCATAGCGGGCTTACAGCCTGCAGCCTACTGTACCATGCTATTTGTTATTTCCCGCTATCTAATACCTCCCTGATTATTCTGGCTGTGCCAAAGAGGCAAACCTTTTGTAACAGTTCTACTGGGCACTCTATTTCAATTTCCTTTATATTCCTCTTGATGCCTTCTGATACTGTTCCCAAGGACCCAACAATAATTGACACTTTCTCCACCTTCTTTACTTTCCATAGCCAGGCTATTTTGTACTTAAGAGGGTTATATCTCTCTATCTTTTCACTTCTTGACTATTCATGGCTCAAAGGAGCATGAAACATCAACTACATAGCATATGTGGTGCACCTTGTCCACCACCACTAGGTCCCGTCTGTTATGCTCTAGCACCTGATCTGTTTGGATTGGGAAATCCCATTATTATTATTATAATTATTATTATTATTATTATTATTATTATTATTATTACTGAGTGAGAGAGTAGTGCATGCCATCAAAGTGACACTGAGGTAAAATATACGAAACCCAATATACCCATCATGACTACCCCTCCAATAAGGGTACACCAGGCACATGCATCACAATCATATGTGTGTGATAAGGTGATCTCATATCAAGATAAACAGCGCATAACATCGCAGGTGTGACCCAGTTAGAATTTTCTTCAGCTCGAGTAGCCCATCCCACTCAAAAGGTCCCTGAATGAGGTTTGTTTAAGTATGTTGAGCAAAACAACCATGTTTCCAAAGGTGAATTATCCAAACCCCAAAGAATTCCTCTCAACACATGGCTATGATGCTGCCCCACTACTTCTGCTCATGATCAGCGATGCACATATCGTCAGCCACCAAGGGACATGCTCAACTGGTTAATGTCAAACAACTGACAAGCAAATCTGTGGTATTAAGCAGAACATTTGCTGTAGCCCATCTTTTATACCAAGAAAAAACAATGTACATGATAACACTCCCAATCAATTAAGATCAGAAGCCATGAGAGCCACTGCCTGGTACTG
This sequence comes from Octopus bimaculoides, assembly GCF_046866305.1. Lineage (NCBI taxonomy): Eukaryota > Metazoa > Mollusca > Cephalopoda > Octopoda > Octopodidae > Octopus > Octopus bimaculoides. The sequence continues at coordinate 19,947,802 of NC_142935.1, forward strand.
CATCCAGGCATTTATTATTATTATTATTATTATTATTATTATTATTATTATTAAAATAAGAACAACAACAACAATAATAATGGTAATAATCCTTTCTAAAATAGGACCAAGATTTAGGATGGAGTCAAGTCTGGTTCATGTGTTTAGTGTTGTGCTGCGTGTATGTATATGCGACAGACAATGTTCAGACAAGGTTATGTGTAACAAGTTTTATATCATCATGTTTTACATAGGTGCATGCTAAATAATATGAAAGGTGTATAAACTTTTTGCTCCCTCATTAGTGACTTTAGTCAGATGGTGTGGCTAGTAATTAAGCCAGTAGTCTTTGTGGGTTAAAGGTTCATGCTGAAAGAATAGAGAATGATACTTGTGTATGAAATGTGTTGCTGCATGGTTGTGAGAGGTGGGCTATCAATGCACATCCCTCCTGTCACCCTGTCTCTCTCATCCACATGCATCATGAGAGATGACAACAAATCATGTCTGTTCAATATTCATCCCTTCTTACCATTACCCATTCTGACTGTTAGATATCATTCTCTCTCTTCCATTATTCCCTCTCCGAAACCTTGCTGTTATTTTTTTCTTCGGTTTTTCAATTACGTAGTATTCATAACATTGTATGTTTGATTATTTTGTGTGATTTATAAAAGATCTAATCTAGGGAGAGAAATATTTTTTTTGGAAACAATGAAGTTTTAAAAATCAGCCTTAGATCCCATTTCCATAGAGTTCTATTTTACTCCTTGTGTGCCATCATCTTCAATAAAATAAAAGTTTGTTTATCTATAGATACAATTGACTAAGAGACATGATTGTATTGTTTCACAACCACATAGTTACAGATTTGGCTCCACTATTCAGCAGTTTGTGTAAGTATCTTTTATCATAACTTTTGTGTTGACCGATAGCTTTTAAGTGGAATTAGATGGAAAGTGGGCAGCATATACATATATACATGTGTGTGTGTGTGTGTGTGTGTGTGAGTTTATTTTTCACTGATGCATATATATTTATGAAAGATATAAATCTCACCAAAAACAAAAACAAAAACTACTCTCTCTTGTCGCTCTCACCATTGTAACTTCAGTAAGACATTTGACTGTCCATCAGAATCCTGTAACTAACAGCACCATTGTTCACAACTTGCAATATAAAAGATATAAAATAACTAACTAAAAAAATACATTCAAAGCAGCTCTTTTGATGATATCCTGCATTGTTTTAAACCTTCATCATTTCTCATCTGCTACAAAGTTGCAGCATACTTGGAAAGAAAGGATTAAAGCTGCCATTCACCATTATGAATGAATGATTGAAAGATTTCTTTCTCAGAGGCAATGTTCTTATCTATCATGAAACTTGATTGATCCACATGATCCTAGTCTATTACCAATAACTAATCTTATTGACAGTGTTGAAATGTGAATGAAGGACATTGACTTGCCAAACTAAGGACATTAGAGTCCTCTCCATCTACCTAAATGGCCTCATTTCTTCACTAAATGTTATTTAAGTAAATAGTTTAACTTTATTGTTCACTAGAAAACTTTGATTTTTATTGCTTTTAACAAGTTTCTGGCCCTCCCTCCAGACTCTGCAGCAAAATCCTCCAAATTACTTTTAAATATCTCAACAAAATACTCAGTGGCTTTTCAATACTTTGAACTAATGACTTGTGACAAATAGCTTCAGGTGATTATAACCGATATATTTTAAACTTGAACAACCAAGAAAGAAATGGCTACTGGTTGAGCTTAGTGTACTGCTTTCGGTTTGAAAGGTTTTAACAATGACCAGAAATCAAATTGACAGCAGTAACTCTGGGATTAAGAAGATTGAATTAACTATAAAAGAAAGAAAATTCCTTGTTATATGAGAAAGGATTTAGCATCAGATTTGTGATAAAGAAAAGAAGAAACTGTCTGTATTAATCAGTGACTGCGATATTAAGAATATAGAATTTGTATTTGAAGTGAAACTTCTTCATATCAGGACATCAATATTCAAATAATATAGTAGAGAATAAAAGAAGAGGAAAATTGCTGTAATCAATATAAAGTAAGTGCATGCTAGAGGTTAAATGAGAGGTTTCACAAAGTAAAAATAACATATAAAGAGAATCAAGTTTCATTGATCTTCAGAATGCAGATAGATAGATAGCAAGAGAAAGAGAAAGAGAGAGAGAGATGACCTGCTTGTTAGGTACTAGGGTGGGTTAATGACTCATAGTTCTTAGCTAAAATCCTGCTTAAGTTGATTGATTTATTTTGTCTGTCCAACGATGATAGACTTAGAAACCAATGACAAATAGTGGTTAACTAATAAAATAGATTTCTGTCTCTCTCCTTATGACTACTGCTATTGGTAATCAGGGTCCTCCACACCAGAATCTAAAGATTCATGATTTTTCTTCAGATATATACTACCTTCTTCCAGTCTATTTACCATTTACTCTGCTAGTCCCTGGTTTTCTTGAGCTTTCTCCTGAGGCACGGAGACTTTTTAATTCTTAAGCAGGGAGACTGGTTAAGTAACATCAGAGCATTATTCACACACCTGGTAGACCTATGTGACACATGTCAACAGAATAACTCCTCAGAGTTCTATATGCCTTATCCATAGGACCATCTTCTATGATCTGACGCATTACTGGGGCCCTTGACAGACAGTCACACCAGGAGAGATTGAACCTGGGAGTAGTGGTGACCGAGGAGTAACTCTATACTCCCTAAAACCCTGAAACCTTAAACTGGGCTCTTACCATTAGATACAGTTGTCTGTATATATAAAATTGCTTGTTTGTTAGTCTATTTGTTACCAACACACTCAAAAGCCAGTTAATCAATCATGTTCACCCCCTTCACCACTTTCTCTCTCGTTAATTAACTTCATGTGAAATACCTTCCACAATACCTTCTACATAGAAAGCGAGAAAGAGAGGGGGAGAGAGAGGGAAAGAGTATGTCTAATGTCATTTGGCTGTCATTTCTAGCTATGGCATTGACCATGTAGAAAGTATTTCCTGTCCCTTCACATTAAGTCAATTAACAAGAAAGAAAGGGGTGAACACACCGACTAACACACTAACAACAGCATTTATTTTTCAGCAACAACCGAAACTAACAGTCAAGTCAAATTTTTATTGAATGAGGACTATCTTTTGTCCCTTAAAAGAATATGGGCTCAAATTTGAGGACAACCTGGTTTATCAGTACAATTTCAAAGAGTACAGTTTCCAATTAGACTAAG
>NC_142935.1:19953556-19986056 GCF_046866305.1 Octopus bimaculoides
CTGACTGGCCTTCGTGCCGGTGGCACGTAAAAGCACCCACTACACTCTCTGAGTGGTTGGCGTTAGGAAGGGCATTCAGCTGTAGAAACTCTGCTAAATCAGATTGGAATCTGGTGTAGCCATCTGGTTAACCAGTCCTCAGTCAAATCGCCCAACCCATGCTAGCATGGGAAGCGGACATTAAACGATGATGATGATCATCATCATCATCATCATCATCATCATCATTATTATTATTATTATTATTGTTATTATTATTATTATTATTATTATTATTATTTTTATTCAGCTCAAAGAATCGTTATGATGCTGGCCAAAATGCTTAGCAGCTTTTCTTCTGACTTTGTATTCTGAGTTCAAACTCCACCTTGTTCGCTTTGCCTTTCATCATTTCTAGGCCAGTCGAGCACTGGGGTCAATATGGGACTTACACCTTCCACGAAATTACTGGTCTTGTGCCAAAAATTGAAACCATTATTATTATTATTATTATTATTATTCCGAGTTCGATTCCAAGCAGTGACCTGAACAATAACAAGAAGAAGAAGAAGAAGAAGAAGATCGACAAAACCTTAGGAATGAGAACCCAGGTTCGAAATTTTCCCAAGACACCTGAAGAAGGCTGGAGGGTATATCAGCCGAAACGTTGTGATATCAACAAACAAGATGAGGACAAATATCTGTCGAATGTAAATAATATAAATAATGTACATAATTCCTCATCTCTTAAATATAGAACTGTACTGTTTACTCTTTCAGTTTTCTACTCTCCCAAGCTTATCCTCAAGGTACAGGCCCTATTCAACTTTTGACTGGACAACTGCTTTGTATAAAATCAGGGCATGTCCATATATTGGTGGGCCAGTGTGATATATGTCTAAGAGTCAGCTCTAATCTGAGTCCTTTATGCCTTAACTAGAGGACCATTTTATACTATTTGATCTATAATTAGGCCCTTGATAGGTAAGAACATTCAGGGCCAGAGGAGACCTGGGATTATTGGTAACTTAAGGGCAAGCCCACACTCCCCAAAACTTCTAAAATTGAACCTCATCACTGAACGCAGTTTAATGTCTTTCCTAGGAGAAAATGAAATATAATTTCTATTAAAAAAATGATAATAACAATAATAATAATAATAATCATAATAATAATGGATAAAAATAAAGATGAACAAAACTATTTCTTCATATTTACTCAGAAGAAGTGATTAAAAATGAAACAAGCTTTTTCCCAGCATAAATCAATTCAGACTATTAGATTGTCTTTCACAAAACACAGATGGCGTATTAAATATAACCAAAATAAATTTGACATGTTTAATTAACAAAATGAATTCTGTTAACATTAGAAATGACCAATCAATTATATAAAAATAAAAATAAATATTAAAAAAGAACTGTGTAAATATCTAGGTAGTTGGTTTGTTATATTCTAAAATGGAATCTTATTTGTTAATGTAATACCAAGGATATGCTGAATAGCATCTGTTTATTTTATCAAATGGCATTAGGCAATACAGCTTTGTAGTATCTATAGCAGCAGACAATAACTGGCATGTTTAGCAATCTATGTAATATGTGGTCTGATTCACATGGCAAAACATGATTTCATATCTTCATGAAACAACACAGAAGCTTGTATTTATATACAGATAAATCTATAACAACGTAATCCTTGCCTACAGTCAAATATATATAAGATGTGTGTGTGTGTTCATATATATATATGTATATATATATATATATACACACATACAAATTATAAATATACATGTTTACATATATATATATATACACATACACACACACAAACACGCAAACATGTGTGCGTGTGTGTGTGTGTAAATACCTTCTCTTCCTGACCCTTGTCTTATTCTTTCTCTCTTTCAAAGGTTTCCCCTTCACAATTGGATGAATATTCAGTATACCTTGGACTTTTCTCTGATGAACCATGACTAAGGTTAAAGTGTGTTCTTGAGGAACATTTTTTCCCCAGGTAGATGGATTTCTTGGCTAACATAATTTAGAATGATTATGATTCCAATTCATAAGTATTTTTTTTTTACTACACCAACATAGTAAAGACAGTAAAATATCCAGTCTATTGGAAACTATGACAAAGAAAACCTTTAAAACCCAGTAAGCTAAGCCTGTGTTCCCTAAAAATAGATTATGTTGCTATTTCATATATTCTAATTATATTTCAAAATTATATATTTTAAATTATATTGTATATTCTACAGCTAATTTTGAGAAAAGAAATTTTACAGAAACAAGTAGACCTACCAAGAATATGTGTGTATGTATGTATGTATGTATGTATGTATGTACGTATGTATGCATGTATGTGTGTATGTGTGTATGTATGTATGTGCATGTATGTATGCATGTATGTATGTATATATATATATATATATATATATATATGTATGTATGTATATATATGTATATATATATGTAGAGAGAGAGAGAGAGAGAGAGAGAGAGAGAGAGAGAGGGGACAGAGGGAGGGAGAGTGAGAGAGAGGGAACAGCGTTTAAAATTAACAACAGCTGTTTCGGTAGAATTTTATTGATGTTTTCATAGATTATATCATAGCATACAATCCACCATCTTCAGATAAAATTTTAGACAAGTAAGATTTCAAACTGATAAGATTTCATACATCAAGCCAGACAAATCCAACGACATTGTAACCAACCCCAGAATCGGATCTATGATTTGAACTGGATTTGGTACTTACATATCGACAGTGTCCTACCAATACTGGATACCTTTGTTGTTGTTTATCTAACTGTGAACTTCAAGTTATCATACCTAGCCATTTCTGACATCATGTATTGATATGCCCAGATTTTATTGAATTCTTGACATATATAGATACATATATATACACGTACATACAAGAATAAATTCATTCAGCTGGGTCACCGTAATTATCTCCCTTTCATTCAGCCTTCTTCTGGCTATTTTGTCATGTTGAACCGTTAGTCCCTAAAAAGAAATTTTTCTGTCTCTCCATTTATTTATTTCTCTCTCCTTTTTTTTATCTCTTAATTGTTTCTGTCGAAAAGCATAGGCTTGAAACAAAAGACTTTCCCATTATTCCCGAGCATTAAACTAATACACCTGCTTGTTGTTCATACACCTGTCTTCATCTTTTCATCATCATCATCATCATTTAATGTCTGCTTTCCATGCTGGCATAAGTTGGAAGGTTTGACTAAAAACTGGTAAACTGTGGGTAGGGTTGGGGGCTGCACCAGATTCCAGTCTGATTTGGCAAGGTTTCTACAGTTGGGTGCCCTGAGAATGGTTGCATGCCACTGGCACAGGTGCCAATGACCTGACACCAGCATCAGCTTGACAGGTCTATACAACCATAGTATATCGCCATAGGTCTTTGTCACCTGTCACTGTCTTCATGAAGCCCAACACTTGAACGGTACTTTTTACATGCCACCGGCACGAGTGCCTGTCAGACAGCACTGGTATCAGCCACGACTTCTATTTCACTTAGTTTTAGACAAGTAATATTTCAGACTGATGAGATTTCATACATCAACCCAGACAAATCTTAAAAGCTCAGCATATCACCCAACGACTAAATTATATTGTATATTCTACAGCTAATTTTGAGAAAAGAAATTTTACAGAAACAAGTAGACCTACCAAGAATATGTGTGTATGTATGTATGTATGTATGTATATATGTATGTACGTATGTATGCATGTATGTGTGTATGTGTGTATGTATGTATGTGCATGTATGTATGCATGTATGTATGTATATATATATATATATATATATATATATATATATATATATATATATATATGTAAAGTGCAAGTGGCTGAGCACTCCACAGACACGTGTACCCTTAACGTAGTTCTCGGGGAGATTCAGCGTGACAAGGCTGACCCTTTGAATTACAGGCACAACAGAAACAGGAAGTAAGAGTGAGAGAAAGTTGTGGTGAAAGAGGTTCGCCACCATCCCCTGCCAGAGCCTCGTGGAGCTTTTAGGTGGGAATCGAAACCGCGGTCCTATCACCGCAAGTCCGCTGTCCTAGCCACTGGGCCATTGCGCCTCTACTGTCATAACTGATATAGAAAGAAAAGGACAAATGCTTCAGTTAATTTGTTTGTTTTTTTGAGGCATTTCTATTAAGTATGCAACCCAATGGGCCAGTTACGCAACATTGGCATTGGCCACAACTACAATCTCATTTGACTTGATGTCACTGCCCCCATTAGGCCCAACACTCAAATGGTGCTTTTTACATGCCAGTCTGATGATACTGGCATCAGCCATGACTAGGGTTTCACTTGGTTCAACAGATCTTCACAAGAACAGCATATCACCCAATGACTGAAAGGTGCTTTTAATAAGCCAGATACATGACACTGGCATAGGCCACAACTACGACACCACTTGACTTGTGGCATTCATCATGGCTATGATCTCACTTGGCTTGACAGGTCTTCTCAAGAATGGCATAATTCCAAAGGTCTCAGTCACTTGTCATTGCCTCTGTGAAGCCCAACATTTGAAAATCGTGCTCTATCACCTCGTCCCATGTCTTCCTGGGTCTACCACTTCCACAGGTTCCCTTCACCATTAGAGTGCGATATTTCTTCACACAGCTGTCCTCATCCATATGCATCACATGACCATACCAGCATAGTCATCTCTCTTGCACACCACATTTGATGCTTCTTATGTCCAACTTTTTCCTCAAGACACTTACACTCTGTCATGTATGCACACTGACATCACACATCCAGCAAAGTTTACTAGCTTCATTTCTCACTCTGAGTGAGAAGCCTTTGTTACCAGCAAAGGTAGGAGCTCTCTGAAATTTACCCCAGCCTATTCTTATTCTAACAGATATACTCTCAGAGCATCCACCCCTGCTACTGATTTGTCTTCTGTAAATTTGAATTTTATATATATATACATATACATATATATATAGAGTGAGAGAGAGAGAGAGAGAGAGAGCGTGGCCATTGCCAGTACCGTGTGACTGACCCTCGTGTCGGTGGCATGTAAAAGAACCCACTACACTCTCGGAGTGGTTGGCATTAAGAAGGGCATCCAGCTGTAGAAACTCTGCCAGATCAGATTGGAGCCTGGTGCAACCTTCTGGCTTGCCAGTCCTCAGTCAAATCGTCCAACCCATGCTAGCATGAAAAGCGGATGTTAAACGATGATGATGATGATGATATACAGCAAAAGATAGAGAGAGAGAGAAAGAGAGAGAGTGAGATGAGGGAGAGATTCATTATGTGCAACAGAAGCAGTATTATTTTAAAATAGCAATTTGTCTATCATACTTAATGCAAATATATCACAGAAAGCCAAATTAACTGCAATACTCTTCCTGAGATAATACTTTATGTAGATATACAGTTTTAAATAGAATAAAAATATATCAGGAGCAAGCAAAAATCATCCAGCAGCAGTGCTAGGAATGCTAAATATCCATTTCTGTTTTATGTGCTTCATCAGAAGCAAGTACTCGCAAGCAACTACATGCTATGACAAAATTAACGTGCAAGTGGCTGAGCACTCCACAGACACGTGTACCCTTAACGTAGTTCTCGGGGATATTCAGCGTGATACAGTGTGACAAGGCTGATCTTTTGAATTACAGGCACAACAGAAACAGGAAGTAAGAGTGAGAGAAAGTTGTGGTGAAAGAGGTTCGCCACCATCCCCTGCCAGAGCCTCGTGGAGCTTTTAGGTGGGAATCGAAACTGCGGTCCTATGACCGCGAGTCCGCTGTCCTAGCCACTGGGCCATTGCGCCTCTACTGTCATAACTGATATAGAAAGAAAAGGACAAATGCTTCAGTTAATTTGTTTGTTTTTTTGAGGCATTTCTATTAAGTATGCAACCCAGATTGCTCTCTCTCTCTCTCTCTCTCTCACACACACACACACTCTGTGTCTCTCTTTCTCTCGAGGTGTGGCTGTTGGATAAGAAGCTTGCTTCCCAACCACATGGTTCCAGGTTCAGTCCCACTCTGTGGAACCTTGGGCAAATGTCTTCTACTATAGCCTCATGCTGACCAAAGACTTGTGAGTGGATTTAGTAGACGGAAACATATGGTTGGTAAGCAAGCTACTTACCACACAGCCACTCCTGCGCCTATATACACATATATACAAGCATACATATATACGCATACATACAAGCATGCATGCATGCATAAACAGGCCACATACATATTTTTACAAAGCTGGTTATTCACTCCGTAACCAATCAGTGCTTTTCAAGCAACAACAACAGCGAAGATGGTAACTAAGGCAAATGAAAAGACAGAAGCACAAAACTTCAGATGCTTAAGTATATTTGTCACTACATAAAAGATATTATTCAATATGTCCTACATAAATAGGTCAATAATCAATAAGATATCGACACAGAAGGCTGACTTTCTTTACTTTGCCTCGGTTAAACAGTAAACCTGAATTGTTTTCTGATGGTAGACTTAAATGTAACACTGCTGATGCTCCACGTCTAAAAGTCTGAACTAGATGGCTAGAACTCCTTTGGAACAAACAGGACTTTCCACTTTCAACAATCTTACAGTGGCTGTGTGGTAAGAAGCTTGATTCCCAACCATATGGTTCTGGTGTAGTAACGCCTTGTCTCGTGCGCATGCGTAGTCATCAATATTCAAGTTTGGCGCCGATATTCCTGCTCTTTCTCGGCTGGCCGGCCATGAGTATGGTCGTGTCAAGCTGTCTCTCCAGCATTGCAACTCTGGGGACAGCTCATTCCAACATTCCGACGTCTCAGCAACCAAATGGGCGAAGTGCTGCCTATTTTCCTCTGCAAATAAATATTGTTGTGTTGATAGTTCAGAGTCAGCGTTACGTTGTTTATTCAGAATTTAATATAGGAAAGCGGGTGTACACCTAATGGTGTATAACCACTTTCCTAAAAGTGGTGACCCGACTAAAAGAACAACCGCTGCCACGAAATCTGAACTGCGACCAATAATACTACAATTGGTACCTCGAGCTAAAAGATCTACGGACCTCATTTCAACAGCCATTGAATTCGTATGCTTCGCGACGTTCAACATCAGGATTGCCTCTACATTCTCATCAAACACAAGTGAAAAGCTAAGAAAATTTTTTCTACATTAAAGTTTCTCATTTTGTCAATGACTTCCAAAGCCTATAACCAAAAAATTTCTTTGCGGCTGAGACCTTTGTGGTTTTTCACACAAAAAAAAACTTCACGGTTATTTCATCCTAACAACTTTTTGAGCAATTTCCTACATGTTTCACGAGACGTCAATTCATTCTTACACAGCGTCCTCTACTTGCTGAAAATAGCAGTAAAATGCACAGTTACATTTCAGTGAGTACATAACATTTATTGATGTTTACTTGTTCCCAGTTCAGCATATTTCACACCTCTCCGTTTCTCTCGGCCGGAGAATGGAAGAGTTACTGGCTTATCTTCATTTGCATCGGGATCTTTTGGTCATTTTCGCTCGCAGCTCCGAATTCATGACAGCATTTTCCAGCAATGCCACTCAACGGTACGTCTCAAATAGATGCCCTGTCCAATTTCTCTCTCCTGATACGCACCAACAACTACCATCCCGCTTCTAATGGAATGGTTGAGCGTTTTCATAGGCAATTTAAGGCTGCCTTACACGCCTCACCCAACCCGCAGTCTTGGGTTGAATTTCTTCAAGGTCAACGCTAATGGTCGTACAGAGATTGTGTCTGTCGACCGTCTGAAAAGCGTACCTTTTCAAACACCACTGTCAACATCATTACCACCACACATACAGAACACAACCAGTTTACAGCGACGACATCAACAACCACGACAAACTACAAGCATCGCCCCCCGACGTTGCCAGCGGCAATACGACTCAACGTACTACCAGCATCATCAACATGACTTCTACACATACACAAGCAACCAACATCAACACACTCGGTTTTCTCGACTCTGTTAGAGTGGATGTTTCCACTCACGATCAACAGACCAGATAGAAAATGTTCAGTACCAGGTAACAGGTCCCAACTAGCATCCGACGCTCAACTACAGCTCTGCTCACTGACCACAACTTCCTGCGTATTAACATTCTAAATCTTCTTGTGTAACTTTTATAGGATATTCCGTACCAGGTAACAGGTCCCAACTAGCATCCGACGCTCAACTACAGCTCTGCTCCTTGACCACAACTTCCTGCGTATGGACATGCTATCATCTTGTGTAACTCTTATACGAACTGGATTTTTTCTCTACAGACACTTTTACTATGTTCTGTGTTTTTCTCACACACACACTTGTGCACTCATATATTTTCTTTCCTTTCAGAAACATTGCATGCATGTATCTCACAAGTGTACATTCATTTCTTTGATTTTTCTTTGTGTGTTTGTGCCACATCTTGTGGATGGTTTCAGTGGCCATCCTGCCTCATGCGTTCCTCCAATTTTCTATTTTCGTGCGTTCCGCACTCGCAGGGGAGCCCTGTAGTAACGCCTTGTCTCGTGCGCATGCGTAGTCATCAATATCCAAGTTTGGCGCCGATATTCATGCTCTTTCTCGGCTGGCCGGCCATGAGTACGGTCGTGTCAAACTGTCTCTCCAGCATTGCAACTCTGGGGACAGCTCATTCCAACATTCCGACGTCTCAGCAACCAAGATTAAAGCTGCCTATTTTCCTCTGCAAATAAATATTGTTGTGTTGATAGTTCAGAGTCAGCGTTACGTTGTTTATTCAGAATTTAATATAGGAAAGCGGGTGTACACCTAATGGTGTATAACCACTTTCCTAAACTGGGTTCACTTCCACTACATGGTGCCTTGGGCAAGTGTCTTCTACTATAGCCTCAGGCTGACCAAAGCCATGTGTGGGGGTGTATGTGTTTGTTCTGAAAGGTTTCACCAGACTCCAGTTTGATTTGGCATGGTTTCTATGGCTGGATGCCCTTTCTAATGCCAACCACTTCGAGAGTGTAGTGGGTGCTTTTACATGCCACTGGCATGGGTGCCATTTGTGTGACACCAGTATCTGCCACAACTGTGATTTTACTTGGCTCGATGGGTCTTCTTCTCAAGCATGACATAATGCCAAACAGTTTGCTCATTTGCCATTGCCTCCGTGAGGCCCAACACTCAAAGGGAGCATTTCACGTGCCCCTAGCATTGGCCACTTTGCCTCTATGAGACCCAACACTCAAAAGGTGTTTGCTACGTGCCACCAGTATAGGTGCCAGTTACGTGACACCAGCATCGGCCACAACTATAATTTCACTTACCTTGATGGGTCTTCTCAAGCACAGCATATGACCAAAGATCTTGGTCACTCGTCATTGCCTCTGTGAGGTCCAAGGTTTGAATATCATGCTTCACCACTTCGTCCCATGTCTTCCTGGGTCTACCTCTACCACAGGTTCTCTCCAGTCAGAGATCAGCACTTCTTTACACAGCTGTCCTTGTCCATATGCATCACATGACCATACCAGTATGGCCATCTCTCTTGCACACCACATCTGATGCTTCTTATGCCCAATTTTTCTCTCAAGATGCTTATGCTGCATACTAACATTGCTCATCCATCAGCATACTGGCTTCATGGATATATATAATGCAAGATTTTTTATGTGATTTTGTGTGTTGAAGCATATTCTGTTGTGTCTGGGGAGAGGCATTTTCTTATTGTGTCTTAAAATTTAACACACTCACCGTATATATATATATATATATATATATATATATATATATATATATATAAATTAGGCTTCTCAAAACCAGAAAGGAGAAAGCTAATTTGAAGACTACAACTGTAATAATCTGTAAAACTTCCCAGAAGTTTATCATTGAAGTATATACACATACATAAAGCAAAACATACAAATCTGCACATATACATACATACAAAAATACCTTATTAGTGTTGTTGAAAATCCAATGAAGGAGCCTTGGATCTAGGTTACAAACCAACACTTTCTCTATTGGCGAGATATTTTGACATTAAACTGAATAAGGACACACAACACACACACACACATGTACATACGATGCATTGAGAGAAAGAGATACACACACATGCATCAACACATTCATAAAACAGACATGCCTTCCTTCACTGATGCAGAGAAGGGCTACCAGAAATACGTATGTGTCAGATTTGTTTAGCCATATCTAAGATGTAATCATTGATGGAGTATTATGTATTGTGAATTGTGTATAATTACTGAAGTATGAGGCTACTACCATCATATCAAAAAAAAAAAATCACAGGCATTAGCAGGATATTGTTTGTTTAATAATTACATTGCTATCAGCCAGTTTTCCTTGTTACCATTTACACACAAAGGATGTGTGTTTGTGTGTGTGTGTGTGTGTGTGTGTGTGTGTGTGTGTGTGGAGATGGACACATGCAAGAAATAGAACAAACAGAAGAGGTAATTTGTTGTTCTTATCCTATTCAATATCGTTCTCTAAATCTACAAACTCTACACAAACACTAATACAAATACACACACACACATGCACACTCATACACACTCTCAAAAACATGTAAACAAATAAACAAATACATATATATATATTTTTTTTTTTTAAATTATTGGAAATATCCAATCTGATAATGCTATTGAAATGAGTTTGATTTTTGTTTACGTTTGTTTTTTAGTAAATTTTTAGATTTTTACATTTAGCCTATTTTACATTTTATGTATTTATTTATTTATGACATGTTATGTATGTGTGCATGTGTGCACATGCGTATGTGTGTAAAAAATCTGTGCATTTGCATGCACACATGTGCACTAACACATATATATATTAGTTTATGGATAGTTTTGTAAACATAAAAATTGTGAATATTATGTGCAAAAGACCCATTTTCAAGCTGGCTCTATGCTTAGAAGTGAGTATATGTAGAAGTGACTGTCAATAAGTAGATAGTGGCTTCTAAATTTGACCAATGGTTGGCTTCATCTGGCAGACTGACAAAGTCAACAACTGAGATAACTTTAAATGTACAATCAATAAAATTATACATACAGGCATAGAAGTGGCTGTGTGATAAGATGCTAGTTTCCCAACCACATCGTTCTGGGTTCAATCGCACTACATGACATCTTGGGCAAGCGTTTGTCATTATAGTCCCAGGCCAACCAGAGTCATGTGACTGGATTTGGCAGATAGAAACTGAAAGAACCTGTTGTATGCATATGTGTGTGTGTGTGCGTGCACGCCCGTGTGTGTGTGTATGCCCTTGCCTAGACATCACATGATAGTTGTGAGTGAATGTGTCCTCCATTCCAAATCTTCCACAAAAGCATGTCTGGTTGTGGGGAAATACTTGGATAAAAGGGTGAGAGTTAGCTACAGGAGGAGCATCCAACCATAGAAAATCTTCCTCAGCAAAATTCCATCCTACCCAATGTGGCATGGGAAATTGAAGATATAAATGATAATGATGATGATGATGATGATGATGATGATATCTATTATAGGTAAGTAGACATTAAAGCATAGCATATGATACTGGCAATAGGTACTCAAAATGGACCAAGTACTTAAACATCCATCATCAATATTACAGGTTTCCCTGAACACCAAATCCAGAAACAGCTGTTAAGGATTACCAGCATTTTCCACTCTCTGAATGGTAATTCCCAGGAATTTTGCCAATCTGTCCAGGTTGAACTAATATATGAAGGACTACAGGAATTCTCCTCTATCTTATCTGTGACATCGCAGTATGAATATTTATGATTTATGCCTTTCTATGAAGAGTCGCTTACTTTCATTCTCTTGGTTCTCCAGTTTTTTTTACTAAATTTATATATCTTTTTATACTCATTGCTGTATAACTATGTTATAAATAATTTGAAACCTTTGCAACTAATTGTCTGTTTTTTTTTATTATTATTATTTTATTATACTTATATATATATATATATATATATATATATATATATATATATATATATATATATATATATATATATATATATATGTATGAGTGAGTGTGTGTACACATACACATTTATACATATATACATACATTCACAGATACACACACACATGCATACACACTCTACAATCATCCAGTATTCATATATATATATACAATGACTTATATGGCTAATTTATGATGAGATGAATGGCAGCCAAATCTCCCTCAAATCACACCCACCATCTTAAGATATGAACACATTGGATAATGGATACCAGGGTTCCCTGCATATAGATAAAAGATGGGATGGTCATGACTGGAATGCTTTCGATCATAGGTCAACTCAGGACAAGCTCAAGGCTAAACAACAACAACAACCTTTAGGTATATGAAAATTGATGGGAAGGTCATATCTGGAATAATAGACTGGAGCTGACTAAGGGTTAAACAACAGTATTCATTTATTGTAAAAGTATTCATTTATTTTAATTCCTTTGAATATTTTTAATTGCTAAAAAAAAGTTGTTAAAATCACCCATATGCAAATTTCATAGAATTATCAATTTATTTTAAATTCTTTAGAATTATTGTAATTGCCATTTTTAATTTATTTTTATTCCTCAGAATAATTTTAATTGCCAAAAGATTTTAAAAATATGTCTGCACTCGAGATCAAACATAAACTGACGTTTTTTGCAGCATCAATATTACAGTTTTTAGTAAATTATATTAGATTATTGATAAAAAAATATGTTTTTGCAAAAGGGTAGAGGGTAAAGACCCCCGTTGGATTGCACCTAGAAAGTTATCCCTCCAAGGCACAAGTCTGGGCAAGGTTGTTTGTGGGAGGCCAGCAGTTGCCCATGCATACAAGCCTCCCCTCTCTACACCATCCATATTATCTGAGTGAAAGACAAGGGCCAATATAGCTTGGCACCAGAGACGTCACAAATCATTTCTACAGATGAGTGAACTAGAGCAATGTGAAAAAATGTATCTTGCTCAAGAAAACAACAGATAGCCCGGTCCATGGATTGAACTTAATACCTCATGATTGTAAGCCCAACACTCTCACTACTGAGCCATGCATTTTCTTTATTATTTGGCTGTGTGGTTGGAAGTTTGCTTCCTAACCACATGCTTTTGAGTTCAGTCCCACTGTATGGTATCTTGGGCTAATGTCTTCAACTATAGCTTTGGGAGGGGATTTGGTGGGCAGAAACTGAAATAATTACTGTGTAACACGACTTTTGTCCTTGGATAGCAATTGTTATTTCCTATTTGCTTACACCTAGAAAGTATGAAAAATGGTGAATATTTTCTTCAAACGTTGCTTTTCTTGTATTTATTCAAACACCAAAGAATCCCTCTCACCACATGCCTATGATGCTCTCCCAGCTGATGACCAAAAAGAAAAATTTAAATTTTGTTACATAGTGTGAGCATGATCGTTACCAGTGTCGCCTTACTGGCACTTGTGCCGATGGCACATTAGATAACATTTATGCAAGGTCGTTGCCAGTGCTGCCGAACTGGCTCCTGTGCAGGTGGCACATAAAATAGACCATTTTGAGCGTGGCTGTTGCCAGTACCGCCTTACTGGCCTTCATGCCGGTGGCACGTAAAAGCACCCACTACACTCTCGGAGTGGTTGGTGTTAGGAAGGGCATCCAGCTGTAGAAACTCTGCCAGATCAGATTGGAGCCTGGTGCAGCCATCTGGTTCGCCAGCCCTCAGTCAATCGTCCAACCCATGCTAGCATGGAAAGTGGACATTAAACGATGATGATGATGAGTGTAATGTATGTATAAATACTTGTCATTTTATACAAGCACATCATCATATTGCTGTTGTTGTGGAGTCTCATGTTAGCCCTACTTAATCTGTGAGCATGTAATTGAATTTTTCGAGTGAATTTGATGAGATTTTGAAGAATTACAAGAATCATATGGGTACAGACGTGGTTTAAGAAGTTCACTTTGCAGTTAAGTGATTTCAAGTTCAGTTCCTTTGTGAGGCACCTTGGTCAAGTGTTCTCTACTATAGCTCCAAGCTTTGTGAGTGAATTTAGTAAATGGAAGCTGTGCAGAAGTCTGGCATGTGTGTGTGTGTGTGTGTGTGTGTGTGTGTGTATACACAGTGCCACCTGACTGGCACCTGTGCTGGTGGCACATAAAAAAATATCATTTGAGTGTGACGATTGCAAGTCCCACTTGACTAGCTGTCATGTCAGTAGCATGTAAAAGCACCCACTACACTCTCGGAGTGGTTGGCTTTAGGAAGGGCATCCAGCTGTAGAAACCTTGCTGTCAGACCATCCAACCCATGCCAGCATAGAAAGCGGACGTTAAGCAACAATGATGATGATTATATATATATATATATATATATATACTAGCAGTATAACCCGACCTTGTCCGGGTGTGACTTATTACGCCATTAAAGTAGCTCCTGGAATGTGGTGAATTGCTGCAGTCTGTTGCTGTCATTTTAAACTGGTTGCTTTCTTTCCCCGGCAAATTCTCTTCTTTGGAGGCATAAGCTATGTATATAGTAAACAGAACAACAAATATT
The DNA here is from genome assembly GCF_046866305.1 of Octopus bimaculoides. Taxonomy (NCBI): domain Eukaryota; kingdom Metazoa; phylum Mollusca; class Cephalopoda; order Octopoda; family Octopodidae; genus Octopus; species Octopus bimaculoides. Next base: position 19,968,093 of record NC_142935.1, read on the forward strand.
ATAATAGATGGCAGGGTCAGTACTTTTCACATATATGTAATTTTTCAGATTAACACCCACACGATTACCCAACCCTAATCCTAACAATAACACTAACACTAACCCTAACCGTAACAATAATCCTAACCCTAACCGTAACCCTAACCCTAAACCCTAACCCTGGCCCTAAAACCCTAACCCTAACACCCTAGTGAAAATCGTGGTATATTTACAAAGCTTTGACGAACATGAGTTATATTTCACTGAATGATTGTGTACTTGCATGTGTATGCGTTTGAGAGAGCGAGAGAGGAAGAGGTAGAGAGGGGGAGAAAGGAATAGAGGAAGTTAAAAGTTTTCTTATGACGGCTTCTCTTCACTGCCTATTACTTCATTAGAAATCTATGGATGCACATAAGCACATAATAGAGAAAAATGAAACAAATATGGACGACTTGCTCCGAAACACCACCAAGTGGGGAACACTTCTCAAAAATAACCTGCAGTTGTTTCCTTCAAAATTCCTACATGCTCGAAATGTACATACATCAAGGTATATTTGTAGAAAATTTCACGAAAAAATATTCATTTTCCTGGAAGTTAAGAGGAATTTAAGTGGAATTTCCGAAATTGTCCCCCCCCCCCTCGCAAAACACTTTCACCGAAAATTTTTATATATTCGGAATCTACATAATAAATAATATATGCATAGAAAATTTCATTAAAAAATATTCATTTTTTTTAAAGTTATGACCCTCCAAAGTTGGGGGGTACAACTCTGTAGTTATGCCATATTGACGAACATGAGTTATATTTTTGTGAATGATTGTGCTTACTTGCACGGGTATGCGTTTGAGAGAGCGAGAGAGGGAGAAAGGAATAGAGAACGGGAGCAATGCATATGTTACAGATCACGTATGTGTGGTTGTGTGTGTTTTTACGTATCAATGTTATGAAAAATAGGTAAAGAATACTGAGAGGAAAGTTTAATCGATGACTTTGTATGTATCACTTTCTCTCTCTCTCTCTCTCTCTCTCTCTCTCTCTCTCTCTCTCTCTCTCTCCCTCTCCCTCTTTTACTCTTACTCTCTTTATTATATGTTGAGCGCGTGTGTAAGAACGCTGTTCCAGGTAGAAGGGAAGAAATATAAAAGTTGCTAGAAACAACAGCCAAATCTCCCTTAAATCACACAAAGTAAACGGAATTTTAAAAATCTAATTACTGCACTGGAAAGTTCACATCGAGAAAATTCCATTGATGTATAAATTTTTACGAAACATTGGAAAATGTGGATTTCTATAGATGCAACACACACACACACACACAAACTCAGCTATACTATAGTTATAGATATATTGAAGCAAGAGAGAAAACAATAGAAGCACAGTAAACCATCATCATCATTGTTGTATTGTCTGCTTTTCCAATCTTTTAGAGGTTAGATGGGATTTGTTGAGGTGGACTTTTAGTAGTATTATTAATCTTCAATAAACTTTTTATTTTAGCTAGGTTTTTCTTTTTCGATATTTTCGTTATTATTTTAATAATTATAATACGTATTTACCTCTGGTAATGGACGCCATGTTTATCACGTGACTTTTCAGTATTAATTTCCATAGCATTATTTACGTAATATAGAATTTTCGTATGTGTATAGTTATTACTCTGCGTTAATTTGCAAGTTTAAGTATTTTAGTATTTTTAATCCTCAAGAATCTTTTTATTTTAGGTAGATTTTCTTTTTCGATATTTTCGTTATTATTTTAGAAATTATAATACGCGTGTACTTCTGGGTAATAGACGCCATTTATCACGTGACCTTTTAGTATAAATTCTATAACCCAGCCATTTTTGATTTAGTCTACTGTTTATCCACCGGCAGATAAGTCAGGTTTTCTTATCTTAATTTTAATTTTATAAACAATATTGACATCTGTCTTTTAGTAACTTTATACACTAACACATTTTTTAAAACTATTATCTACTTATTTCATAATGTTTTAACCTTGTTTACTATAATACTCTTTTTCAATATTTTTAGATTGTAACTTTTAATAATTATATTAATACCGTTAATGTAGGGATTGGTTTACAGATTTTGTCTCTTTATATATATATTTTTATTTCTCATGTTTATGTTTATTCCTTGAATGATTTTAGGTATTTTCTTAGGGATTTGACCTTGGGAGTAAAATCCTTTCCCCGTTCTAATCAACTTGTATAGAATTTGTTTATGATTTTATATAGTCCTATTTCAGCCATGAAACGCTCGTAGTCTATATACTAGCACTAACTTTTTACATATATACTTCTATACTGTATATTAATGTTGACTGTCTAGTGTTTATATATATATATATATATATATATATATATGCTGAGACCCCCTTCGGTCATTACTGACCCTGGGATTGCACCTAGAAAGTTACCTTCTCAGGCATAAGTCCGGGCAAGGTTGTTTTATGGAAGACCAGCAGTCGCCCATGCATACCGGCCTCCCCTCTCCACACCACCAGTATTATCCAAGGGAAAGGCAAAGGCCGATACAGCCTGGCACCTGTGACGTCACAACTTATTTCTACAGCTGAGTGAACTGGAGCAACGGGAAATAAAGTGTCATGCTCAAGAACACAACATGCAGCCTGGTCCGGGATTTGAACTCACAACCTCACAATCATAGGCTCGACATTCTAACCACTGAGCCATATTTATACATACATGCATGTATGTATGTATGTATATTTTTGCCAAGACTACAGACACACAGACACACACACACACACACACACATATATATATATATATATTACTCTCTCTTTTACTCGTTTCGGTCATTTGACTGCGGCCATGCTGGAGCACCACCTTTAGTCGAACAAATCGACCCCAGGACTTATTTTTGTAAGCCTAGTACTTATTCTATTGGTCTCCTTTGCCGAACCGCTAGGTGACAGGGACGTAAACACACCAGCATCGGTTGTCAGGTAATGCTAGTGGGGACAAACACAGACATACAAACACACACACACACATACATATATATATATACATATATACGACAGGCTTCTTTCAGTTTCCGTCTACCAAATCCACTCACAAGGCTTTGGTTGGCCCGAGGCTATAGTTGAAGACACTTGCCCAAGGTGCCATGCAGTGGGACTGAACCCGGAACTATGTGGTTGGTAAGCAAGCTACTTATCACACAGCCACTCGTTTACTTTTGACCAAATGTCATTACAGGCTAATGTTTCCAGTAGACAACTCAGAATTCTTTAGAAAATACATTTGAAGTTCAATACCACACACATTGACAAAAATTGAATTTTTAGAGTGAATTTAACATGAGATTTTGAAGAATTACAAGAATCATATAGGTGCAGACATGGTTTAAGAAGTTCACTTTGCAGTTAAGTGATTTCAAGTTCAGTTCCTTTATGAGGCACCTTGGTCAAGTGTCCTCTACTATAGCTCCAAGCTTAGTGAATGAATTTAGTAGATGGAAGCTGTGCAGAAGTCTGGCATGTGTGTGTGTAGATAGTGCCACCTGACTGGCACGTAAAATGCACCATTCAAGCGTGGCTCATGCCAGTGCTGCCTGACTGGCTCCCATGCCAGTGGCACATAAAAAACATCATTTAAGTGTGACAGATGCCAGTGCCACTTGACTAGCTGTCATGTTGGTGGCATGTAAATGCACCCACTAAACTCTCGGAGTGGTTGGCGTTAAGAAGGGCATCCAGCTGTAGAAACCTTGCTGTCAAACCATCCAACCCATGCCAGCATGGAAAGTGGACATTAAGCAACGATGATGATGATGATGATATATATATATATATATATATATAAAATTTACTTGGAGACAGTGCGTGGCATTCGATCATATAATAACATAAATAATATATAATTATATGTATATGTCCATACATATATGTACATACCTACATCTATATGTATGCATACATGCATATATGGGTACAGGACATCACAAGAAACGTTAAACACAATGAGACTACCAAATTACACAGGAAACTTGTAAGTAAAGGCATTTTTTCCTTTTCCTCCCCATGTAAGAAGACATTATAATAGAACAGTGTCAACCACTTAAACAGATTTAGCAGAGAAATATAGTAGTAGTAGTAGTGGTTGTGGTGGTAGTGGTCATCGTCGTCATCGTAGTAGTAGTGGCAGCAGCAGCAGTTATCCTTTCTACTATAGGCACAAGAACCTGAAATTTTGGTGCAAGGGGTCTAGTCAATTACATTGACCCCCAATTCTTAACTGGTACTTATTTCATTGACCCAAAAGGATGAAAAGCAAAGCTGACTTCGGCAGAATTTGAACTCAGAATACTTTTAAGTATTTTGTCCGGCATGCAAACAGTTCTGCCTGCCCAACGCCTTAATCCTTTAGCATTTAATCCAGCTATATCTGACCCAAAAATTCTACTTGTTTAATATTAAAACTGATTGGCTCCAACCTCTCACACCTACCCTGCAATCATCATCATCGTTTAATGTCCGCTTTCCATGCTAGCATAGGTTGGACGATTTGACTGAGGACTGGCGAACCAGATGGCTACACCAGGCTCCAATCTGATTTGGCAGAGTTTCTACAGCTGGATGCCCTTTCTAACGCCAACCACTATGAGAGTGTAGTGGGTGCTTTTACATGCCACTGGCACGAAGGCCGGTCAGGCGGTACTGGCAATGGCCACGCTCAAAATGGTGTATTTTACGTGCCACCTGCACAGGAGCCAGTCCAGTGGCACTGGCACAATTTCGCTCAAATGTCTTTACACATTCCACCGGCACAAGCGCCAGGAAAGCAACGCTGGGTACAAGTGCCATCACGATTTCGCTTTCGCTTGCCCCAACAGGTCTTCACAAGCCAAGTTTCGTGTCCTGAATAGGAGCCAGTCCAGCGGCACTGGCAACGATCTCACTCGAATGTCTTTACACATGCCACCGACACAAGTGCCAGGAAGGTGATTCTAATACTATACAAACACATAATTGAAATCTTAAAGCTACAAGATAACGCACGATCAATTCAAAACAATGTGAATTAATAAGCATCGATTTTGACAGAGTATTTGAATGTTAAAGGATTAGTACTGGTTTCAAAATTTGGCATAAGGCCAGCAACTTCAGGGTGGGGGTGAGTTGGTTATATCAACCCCAGTGGTCCACGGGTACTTATTTACTTATTTTATCAACCCTGAAAGAGTGAAAGAAAGTTGACCTCGGCAGAATTCAAACTCAGAGTGCAAAGTCGGTAGAGAAGCTGTTAAGCATTTTATCTTCTGTGCTAATGATTCTGCCAGCTTCCCACCTTAGCAATGACACCGATGACACTGCCACCAATGCTGATGAACCTAATCAAGGAGATCCATGATAAAAGACTTTTCAGGTTTATCCATTCCATCTTTTTTCAAGGACTTCTTCAGTCAAGGTGTCCATTTTAAAGATGTGGCATTGATTTTAGGGAGATTCAGCTACCATTCCTAGCAAGCCAAACGATTGTGTAGAGGTTCTCTCATTGCCATGTTAAAGGAAAGAAATTTTTTTTTTTTTTTCTTTGCTGCTACTGCTACTACTGCTGCTATTATTCTTGTTTAACCCCAGTTAAGCTGACTTAGCAGGCCTATAATCAAGGACATTGAAAACTTGTTGCAGTGACCATCCCATTTTTTTTTTTACCTAGAACCACTTTATCCAACATGTCCTTTTTCGTTCCTAAGACTATAATGTGTGATTTGAGAGAGATTTAGTTACTCTTTCTAGCCACGTCAAATGGTTGCATAGAATTTCCCCATTAGAGGAATAGCAATTCAATAATGTAATATTAAAACCTTCGTTTAGAGCATCAGTAATGTTAATGAAATGGTCCTGGCTTGGGAAAAAGAAAATTATTAACTTAAATCATAATCTCTAATCCCAAAGAACTAATCTACTGATTAGGCTAACTTTATTCTTTATATTTTCTCTTCCTATCTTCTATCTTCTTTCATATACCAGCTACAGTGCTTGTTATATACATGCATACATTCATACATACATATATATATATATATATATATATATATATATATATATATATATATATATATATATATATACACACACACACACACACACACACACACATCCATATATGTATGTACATCTTTCTTTTTTTTGCAATGAGATCAGCAAACATGTTTCTAAACAGCAGAAATATGCTTCCCAAGATGCTAACTGAATTAATAAGAGGTCAAAATTAAGCTATTTACATTCCAAACTGTCTCAAACAGAGATTTTTGATACGAGCTATGCATCATAATTCTGTTGTAATCATCATCAATATCTTCCTTATCATTGTTTTCTCAATATCCATGCTTCCATACTGCCAAGGGTATACTATGATCTGCCTAATTCCAGCAGAATCCGCTACTTAGTTCTTCAGTAAAGCAAATCAATAATGCATATCAGAGCGTCTTGCAGTGGTTTTTCAAGAAATGTTGAAGTTTTATTGAGACTGGTGTCTTTCTAGCATCAGAAAATTTGGTTTCTTATAGGGTTTCGTGTTCTAGAGCAGAGAATTTGGTAATAAATCAATAAAATTTCTTCTCTTCGAGATGTAGGCATATAGATATTTAACAGCAAAAATTTATGAGGTTGATAATTAGTAAGTACCTCTTGCTTTCACTGGATTTACTAAAAGCAATTACATAAATTCCACTCAGAAATTTCGATGTATTTGTATCCCTAAGCTTAATCCCTTTTTCTCCCACCGAATTAATCAATGACCTAAGCATCAGATTTATTAACAGCGCCACCAATGGCTATCTTTGGATAAAAAGAAATCATATTTTAGTTTTCTGTTGGGAAAATAGATTCAAGTCTTGTTTCACAATCCAATAACTGAAGCAATGGAAATCATCAAATCATTGACATGCTCAAATGATTAAGAAGTTGTCTTTTCAGTCACCAAGTCCCAGGTTCATTCCCACTGCTCAGCATCTTGGGTAAGCGCCTTTGATCATTGCCTTGGATCAATAAAGCCTTGTGAGGGAAACTGAGCAGACACATACTACAAAGGAGGGTCGTCCAATAGACAATCATACCTTTAATTCAATGATGCAATCTTGTCACATACATATTATGTTATACTGATCCTGCCTGAGGATTACGTTAAAGGTACATGTGATTATGGAATACTCAACCTCTTATATGCTAATTCAGTAACCAGGTGATACAGTTGATCAATTGCATTTGGTAGGGTCAACAGAGAAGCCATGTTATATATATTGTTGAACTACAACATTCCAGCTAAGATTATCAGTCATCATCATCGTCATTTAATGTCCGTTTTCCATGCTGGCATGGGTTGGATGGATGGAGAAGGCATGTGGCTTAGTGGTTAGGGCATTCGGCTCATGATTATAAGGTCATGAGTTCAATTCCTGGTGACGCATTGTGTCCTTGAGCAATTGCTCCAGTCCACTCAGCTGGCAAAAATGAGTAGTACCTGTATTTCAAAGGGCCGAAGTCTCCCTGAGAACTACGTTAGGGGTACACGTTTCTGTGGAGTGCTCAGTCACTTGCATGCTAATTTCACAAGCAAGCTGTTCCGTTGATCGGATCAGCTGGGACCCTCGAAGTCGTAACCAACGGAGTGCTCCTGGGTTGGGCAGTGTGACCAGGGCTGGCAAGCTGGGGAGCTGCACCAGACCCCAGTTTATTTAGCATGATTTCTACAGCTGGATGCCCTTCCTAACACCAACTACTTTACAGTACAGAGTGCTCTTAAGTGGTGCTGCACGGGTGTTTCTAAGTGACACCACACAGGTGCCTTTTATGTAGCATGGCATGGGCACTTTTACGCGGCACTGTATAGGTGCTTTTACATGGTACTACCACAAGTGCGTTTCACTACCAGAGGGACCAGTCTTAACACTTCTGCTGTGGAGTACAGGTCTTCTGCTTACAAGTCTTAACACTTTTACTGTGGAGTACAGCAAGGTGCCAGGTATCTCGGTCCTTTGTCATATCACCTGAAAGGTTTAATGTCCTGAGGTCATTCTTCAGTGCTTCATCCCACGTCTTCCTGGGCCTCCCACTTCCACATACTTTTTGAGTGTGGCCGTTGCCAGTACCGTGTGACTGGCCCTCGTGCCGGTGGCACGTAAAAGCACCCTCTACACTCTCGGGGTGGTTGGCATTAGGAAGGGCATCCAGCTGTAGAAACTCTGCCAGATCAGATTGGAGCCTGGTGCAGCCTTCTGGTTTGCCAGTCCTTAGTCAAATCGTCCAACCCATGCTAGCATGGAAAGTGGACGTTAAATGATGATGATGATGAATATATATATAAGATCGCAGCCATCTATGCACGTAGGCATGTCCTTTATGGTCATGCCCCCTCTCCCTCTTGTAGCTGAAAAGTCTTTGTCTTGCAGATGCCAGTGCCAGAATGGAAAACGAACATTAAACAATGATAACGATGATGATGATGTATGTCTGTATGTATATATGTATGACTGCTTGTATGTATGTTTACATGTTTGTGTGTGTCTGTGTGATCGTATGAACAGGCATACCTCAACTTACATTGTTTCGAGTTTTAGACTTTATGTTGTTTTTGTTACAAATTAAGAAAAAAAAAAAAATTTTTTTTTAATTAAAACAAAATAAACCTTAACTTCGGTCTCAGTGAACATATTTAAAAGCATAAAAATATTTTAAAAACTCTTAAAAACCAATACTGAAGTGGAAAATCAAATAAAATATATGTGAAAATATTTACAAACCATTTATTAGAACAGAAATAAGCTGATATAGGCGTAGAAGTGGCTGTGTGGTAAGAAGCTTGCTTACCAACCACATGGTTCCAGGTTCAGTCCCACTGCGTGGCACCTTGGGCAAGTGTCTTCTACTATAGCCTTGGGCCGACCAAAGCCTTGCGAGTGGATTTGGTAGACGGAAACTGAAAGAAGCCTGTCGTATATATGTATATATATATATATATATATATATATATATATATATATATATATATATATATATATATAAACAAATAGTAAATGAGTATATGCATATATACATACAGGTATGTGCATACCGACATCCACCTGTATGTATAGGTGCATATCTGGGTACAGGACATTGCAAACAAAACGTAGACGAGAAAACACACAACCACATAGAGAACATTCTTCTTCATCAGCTACCCCCGTTTCGAAGAGCTGGGCAGGACGCATCGCTAAAACGGCTCTTCCCATGGACCGCAAATTAAATTTGTATACACAAATTAAACCTTGCCATATATATATATATGTGTGTGTGTGTGTGTGTGTGTGTGTGTGTGTGTGTGTGTTTGAGTGTCTGTGTTTGTCCCCTCAACATTGCTTGACAACCGATGCTGGTGTGTTTACGTCCCCGTAACTTAGCGGATCGGCCAAAAAAAACCGATAGAATAAGTACTAGGCTTACAAATAAGCGATAGAATAGTATATGCTCCAGCATGGCCACAGTATATATATATATATATATATATATATATGCACACACACACACACACACACTCATATATATATGCGTGTGGCTCTTTCTAACAAATACGTTGAGTCCATTTCTGCCATAGATGATACCTCAATGGCTTCAACAACGTAAATAAAAGTAAAACTGTTCGAGTTACGTCCCTTTTTTTTTTTCTTGTTCAGGCTTTATTGGTCTGATTAAAAAAAAAAAAAAAAAATGAATTATCAATTTAAATTATATGCAGGCATGCTATCTTCCCTTTCTTCTTCTGCAATTTATCGATTATCAAGCATTGATATATATATATTTATATCACAATCATCGTCATCATCATTATTCAACGTCCGTTTTCCTTGCTGGTATGGGTTAGACCAGTGGTTCTCAACGGGAGTCCAAATGACTTTTGAGGAACCATACAAGATTGTTGTGGGTTCATGTAACAAGATAGTAAATTGGGTATACAGAATAGTATTTGAAGGGCCCCTGAAAATAAATTGCCTTAGACGTATGCATTGATATGTTTAGCAAGAAACAGTTGGTTTCTTTCTCTAATGCTTTACATAGTTCAACCTACACAAGTTAATGTGTGAATAACAAAATAGGAATTTTGAAAGAAGCGTCCATAAAACTAGCTTTAAAACATCGAATAGCAATAGAGGTTCCATCACAATAAAATAGTAATCAAAGGTGTCCATAGATAAAAAATGGTTGAGAACCTCTGGGTTAGATGGTTTTTACCAGAGCTGGAGAGCTGCACAAAGCACCAGCCTGTTTTGATTTGTTTCTCATAGACTATAGGCGTAATTCTCATAGACTATAGGTGCAGGAGTGGCTGTGTGGTAAGTAGTTTGCATACCAACCACATGGTTTCGGGTTCAGTCCCACTGCGTGGCACCTTGAGCAAGTGTCTTCTACTATAGCCTCGGGCCGACCAAAGCCTTGTGAGTGGATTTGGTAGACAAAAACTGAAAGGAGCCCGTCGTATATATCATCATCATCATCATCATCGTTTAACGTCCGCTTTCCATGCTAGCATGGGTTGGACGATTTGACTGAGGACTGGTGAAACCGGATGGCAACACCAGGCTCCAGTCTGATTTGGCAGAGTTTCTACAGCTGGATGCCCTTCCTAACGCCAACCACTCAGAGAGTATGTATGTGTGTCTGTGTTTGTCCCTTCCACACACCACTTGATAACCGATGCTTGTGTGTTTATGTCCCCGTAACTTAGCGGTACGGCAAAAGAGACCGATAGATTAAGTCCTGGGGTCGATTTGCTCAACTAAAGGCGGTGCTCCAGCATGGCCACAGTCAAATGACTGAAACAAGTAAAAGAGTAATATATATATATATATATATATATATATATATATATATATATATATATAATTCAATAATAGGATGAATTCTTATATAAGAATTTATCAAGTAATATATATATATATATATATATATATATATATATATATAATAGAGTTATTAATATTTCTAAGTCTCTCTAAAGGAGACTACGGCAGCGGTACTGGAAATTAATAGTTATCGCCAAGCCAACATGGCAGTCCCAAAATTAGGACGAAAGCTGCCGTGAATTAGCTCCAAGAAGCCATCGCCTCTAGCTAGCTATGTGACACACGAAACCTGTGTCCTTTATAACCTTCGAACAGGGCTGACCTCCCCTGTTCGAAGGTTATAAAGGACACAGGTTTCGTGTGTCACATAGCTAGCTAGAGGCGATGGCTTCTTGGAGCTAATTCACGGCAGCTTTCGTCCTAATTTTGGGACTGCCATGTTGGCTTGGCGATAACTATATATATATATATATATATATTGCAAACTACCTCGTCGACGAGTGACAGGGACCTTCTCTTTGTGGCTGGAGACTTCAACGGTCATGTCGGACGTCGTGCTGGGGGCTTCCATGGCATACATGGAGGCTATGGCTTCGGTTCCCGCAACGAGGAGGGAACCAGACTGCTGGAGTTCTGTGATGCAACCAATCTTATGGTCTGCAATACCAACTTCAGGAAACCTGCCAGTCACCTAGTCACCTACCGCTCCGGCAGACACTCTAGCCAAATCGACTACATCCTCGCCAGAAATAGGGAAAGAGGGCGGCTTATAAATGCCAAAACCTACCCTGGCGAAGAATGTACCCCACAACATAGATTAGTAGTTAGCGACTTTGGGATCAAGGCAAAATGGGTGCCCAGAATTAGACAGGCTTGGAGAAGAAGGGTGTGGAAGCTTAAAGACCCTGCAAACGGACAGAGACTTAGAGACAAGTTACTTGAAGCATTTAACGAAATAGAAGGGGATATAGCATCATACAACGTGGAAGACAATTGGAGATTTCTGCGGGACAACCTGTTGAAAGCCACCGACCAGATTTGTGGGTGGTGTAAGGTCCCCTCCCAACCCAGAGTAACGTGGTGGTGGAACAAGGAGGTAGACAGGGCTATTAGACAAAAGAAACAAGCTTGGAAGGACTGGAAGAACGGTGGTAGCAGGGAATTGTACCAATGTGCCAGAAGGGAGGCTAGGCGACAGGTTTATTTAGCCAGAGGGGAAGCAGATAAGGAAAGATTTGCCAATGTTCTGCGCCGTGAGGACCAAAGACTCGAGGTATTTCGGGTTGCAAGACAGTGTAGGAGAGAGAATAGTGATGTTGTAGGAGAGAAATGTGTTCGCATGGATGATGGTACGCTTGCATTAAATGAGGATGCAAAGAAAGAGGTCTGGAGATGCCACTACGATAGATTGCTTAATAAAGAGAATGAATGGGAGAAAGAGAGCCTGCCTTATGTCGACCCAATAGAGGGACCAGCTATCCGAGTTGATAGTACCAGGGTAGATAAAGCAATTAAGAGTATGAAGACCGGGAAAGCCCCCGGCCCATCAGGAATCACTGCAGAGATGCTCAAAATATCTGGCAGTGTTGGCTATAGCCTAGTCACCCGTATTACGAACCAGGTGATACACGAAGGAGTCATACCCTATGACTGGTGTAGCAGCATCATAGTCAACTGCTACAAAGGTAAAGGGGACGCTTTAGATACAAATAATTACAGAGGCATCAAGCTGTTAGATCAGGTTATGAAAGTTACAGAGAGGGTCATAGCCCAACTAATTAGGGAGCGAATCAATTTAGATGAGATGCAGTTTGGGTTCGTGCCAGGTAAAAGCACTACTGATGCCTTATTTCTAGTGAGACAGTTGCAAGAGAAATACCTAGCCAAGGATAAACCTCTGTACCTGGCTTTCGTTGACATGGAGAAAGCCTTTGACAGGGTCCCCCGATCCCTTATCTGGTGGTCAATGAGGAAACTTGGGATAGAAGAATGGCTAGTGAGAGCTGTGCGAGCCATGTACAGAGATGCGGCCAGTAAGGTGAGGGTTGGAAATGAGTACAGCAATGAATTCCGGGTAGAGGTAGGGGTCCACCAAGGTTCCGTCCTCAGCCCCCTATTATTTACCATAGTCCTCCAGGCAATCACAGAGGAGTTCAAGACAGGTTGCCCCTGGGAGCTCCTCTATGCTGATGACCTTGCCCTAATTGCGGAGTCACTATCAGAACTAGAGGAGAAGTTTCAGGTGTGGAAGCAAGGTCTAGAATTGAAGGGCCTTAGAGTCAACCTAGCTAAAACCAAAATCCTAATAAGTAGGAAGGTAGATAAAACACAAACCCCTTCAGGTAGATGGCCCTGCTCAGTATGTAGAAAAGGAGTAGGTAGTAACTCTATAAGATGTACCCGGTGCAAGCTATGGACACATAAGAGGTGCAGCAACATCAAAGGCAGGTTAACTAGCAAGTTAGTTTTTGTTTGTGGCAGATGTTCAGGTGCAATAAAGACTGCAAACAAACAGGAAACAACTTCTATCTCATTCCAGGGTGAAAAACTAGAGGTAGTCGATAGCTTCCGCTATCTGGGCGACCAAGTTAGTAGTGGGGGTGGGTGCGCTGAAAGTGTAGCTGCTAGAATAAGAATAGCCTGGGCAAAGTTTAGAGAGCTCTTACCCCTGCTGGCGACAAAGGGACTCTCACTCAGAGTAAAAGGCAGACTGTATGACGCATGCGTACGAACAACCATGCTACATGGCAGTGAAACATGGGCTGTAACTGCTGAGGACATACGTAAGCTCGCAAGGAATGAAGCCAGTATGCTCCGTTGGATGTGTAATGTCAATGTGAATACCCGTCAGAGTGTAAGTATCTTGAGAGAAAAGCTGAACATTAGAAGCATCAGTTGTGGCGTGCAAGAGAGACGATTGCGCTGGTATGGACATGTGGTGAGAATGGAGGAGGATAGCTGCGTGAAAAAGTGCCACACCCTAACAGTTGAGGGAACCCGTGGAAGAGGTAGGCCCAGGAAGACCTGGGCTGAGGTGGTGAGGCAAGACCTTCGTACATTGGGCCTCACCGAGGCGATGACTACGGACCGAGACCTTTGGAAATGGGCTGTGCGTGAGAAGACCCGGCAAGCCAAGTAAGATCGTTGCCAGTGCCCCTGGACTGGTTCTTGTGCGGGTGGCACATGAGATGCACCATTTTGAGCGTGGCCGTTGCCAGTACCGCCTGACTGGCTCCTGTAGGATTTTCGAGCGAGATCGTTGCCAGTGCCCCTGGACTGGCTTGTGCGGGTGGCACATAAAAGACACCATTTCGAGCGTGGCCGTTTTCGTGCGGGTGACACGTAAAAGCACCCACTACACTCTCTGAGTGGTTGGCGTTAGGAAGGGCATCCAGCTGTAGAAACTCTGCCAAATCAGACTGGAGCCTGGTGTTGCCATCCGGTTTCACCAGTCCTCAGTCAAATCGTCCAACCCATGCTAGCATGGAAAGCGGACGTTAAACGATGATGATGATGATGATGATGATATATATGTATGTATATATACATACAACAAGCCTCTTTCAGTTTCCATCTACCAAACTCACTCACAAGGTTTTAGTTGGCCCAAGAAGGCTATACAGTTGAAGACACTTGCCCAAGGTATCATATTGTAGGACTGAACCCAGAAACGTGTGGTTGGTAAACGACTACATTTGTATATACAATTTTTTATATATTTATCCTTTTTTCAGAGTCTTCTTATGTAATGTTTCAGTAAGGGAATCTCCAAGGTTTACGTAGCTCAGATCCTTATCAACTCTAACTCCAGTACTGAGATAGGGAAAGCCCCAGTTAGAAAAATATTTCATACCAGAGGACGTTTATCTGCTGTATACCAGTTTATTCCTTGTGACCAGAGCTTATGTGTTTAACCTGGATATTAACATTCAACAATTTATTTATTTGTTTGTTTGTTTGTTTGTTTCATTCATTTGACTGTGGTCATGCTGGGTCACCTCCTTGAAGTATTTAATCAATCAAATCAACCCCAGTACATATTTTCCAAGTCTTGCACATATTCTCCTAACCTCATTTGCTGAACTACTAATTTACAAGGATATAAACAAACCAACACCAGACATTAGGCAGTGTTGGAGACAAACACAACACTAACACAGACACACATAGTTACACACACACATGGTGGCATACACACACACACGTGTTATCAATGAACAAAAGTTATGCCCAGTTCTTCAGTGTCCTTCCTCGTCCATTATTTCCAATTTCTTCTAAGTTATAATGTGAAATATTAATTAAACTACATTCAAGGTACTTCCAGTTGAAAAATATTGATTTAAACATAGCCAGCTATAATTTTCATATTTAGTGGTTGTTTTCTTTCTTTTTCCTTTTTTTTTTTAATTTTTTCATTCAGTTTATGGACTTTGTGATTTCAGATTTTCCACTATGGCATTTTGTCCAAGAACAATACCAAATAGTCATTTCAATTTTCTCATCTTCAATATTTAATGACCAAAGAACACATAACAAGGAACAGAATTAAGTTACTCGACCAACTTAATATCTATAATCCAACAGTAATTTTTAATAAAGAATTTTCTGAACAGTTAAAGGCTAAACTTGACTACATGATTGATAGCTTACTCAACACATTGATTATATTCTAAGCAATTATTGATTTCATATTTTTGATTTTTTTTAATGCGCTTTTTAATAAGAGAATATTATTTAATCTTATAAGTCTATAATTAGATAGTAACTTGAGCTTCATGGTTGTGCCTGTAACATTATTGAAACACCTTGCTTTAATTATAGTTCACATAATTCCACAAAGCTAATGGATTAAGGTAAACATCTGAACTGTACTTAATGGTAGCAATGAATGTTAAACGATTAAATTGCGATTTGATAAATAATGCAGAGAATCACAGAGTAATTTTAAAATATGAAAATGGTGAATGTGTAAAAGAATATTTAGGTGGTCCTTGGTTTTAGGGAAATATATCATTGGATTCGAAACTCGGCTTGCGAAGACCTGTTGGGGCAAGTGAAAGCAAAATCGTGATGGCACCTGTGCCCAGCGTCACCTTTCTGGCACTTGTGCCCGTGGCATGTGTAAGGACTTTCGAGCAAGATCGTTGCCAGTGCCACTGGACTGGCTCTTGTGCGGGTGGCACGTAAAATACACCATTTTGAGCTTGGCCATTGCCAGTACCGCCTGACTGACCTTCATGCCGGTGGCACGTAAAAGCACCCACTACACTCTCGGAGTGGTAGGCGTTAGGAAGGGCATCCAGCTGTAGAAATTCTGCCAGATCAGATTGGAGTCTGGTGCAGCCATCTGGCTCGTTAGTCCCCTGTCAAATTGTCCAACCCATGCTAGCATGGAAAGCGGACGTTAAATGATGATGATGATGATGATATCTGTAGGACAAAAATGGAACTAAATAATCCATTTCAAAAATAAATTCAAAATCAGTACTGAGTAATTTTTTTTTTTTTTTTCTGTTACTTCAAGCAGAAAAAGAAAATTATTTTAAAAGCACGTGTATCACGAAGGTGTTTTTTATCCTTTTGAAGTATTCATTCTTCATCTTTTCCTTATTGAAAGGTCCATCATAGTTGACATTCGCATCCTGTTCAAAATATTTGTAACTTTCCTCAGAGAGCAGAGGCAGTAATTCTAGATTGTTTATGCTTAATGTCATGGATGAAGGCACAAGTTTGCTACATTTTATCTCCAAAAATGCACATTTGAACTCACCAAGTTTCATTCCTTTGTCTTTGGAAAATTGAATTATGAGACCCAGTTCCTTTTTGAAGTGGTTAATATTTGGCTCGTGCAGCTGCTGGACATCAACAAAGAAAAGGGTGAGAGATCGTATTGGATGCATTCCTGTGGCTATTGAGTTTGTGATTAGGTTATAGCAAGGGGTTTAGTGAGTGTACAACAAACTGTACTGAGAAGCTATTGTCCTGGGGGATGGCTTTTTTGTAATGTATAGTATCAGATTTGATGTGTACATTGTCACCTCTAAAAAGTTAGGAGGTGTACCAATTTGGAGTATGGTGGTAGTTAGCAGTTACTAGTGATGGTGGTACTTTGGCTAATTGCAGTGCTTTTTGGTAGACCAGTCATAACATAGCCAAGTTTGTACCCTTATTTATTGCTCTCTCTCTCTCTCTCTTGTATTATTTTGCTCACTAATAGATGCTCAACACACTCTAATATTTCCTTCTTTTCCCACAGCTTATTCTGGAGTTACATTATTGTTAGTGGTACATCTGTCTTCCAAACTGATATGGGTTGGATGGCTTGACAGGGGCTGGCAAGCCACAGAGCTGCACCAGGTTCCACTGTCTGCTTTGGCATGGTTTCTATGGCTGGATGCTTTTCCTAACACCAACCACTTTACAAAATGTACTGGGTGCTTTTTATGTGGCACCAGCACTGGTGCTTTTCTACATACCAGTGGGGACACCAAGTAACTTGCAAGATGAAAATCTATCAGCTGGAACTATGGGAAGTAGCTTTGTGCCAGGTGAGAGGTTAGAATATAATAGAGGAATAGAGATTGTTGTCTTATTATAGAGGAGATACTTGGCTACTCCAGTAGGACAAGAAAGAGAAGGAATGAAAGATAGAGTTAGAGAGAAAGAGAGAGAGAGAAAGAGTTGAGGATGCATCCGGACCAAATCACATCTAGCAGTGGAGAGTGAGTATAAGTGGTACAGAGGAAATAGAGGGACGTGTTCCATAAGGGTTTTGAAGGGAAGTATTTAGAGATGGGGGAAGAACTGTGTGCAAAACTTAACCAATTCCAGTTTTTTTCTTTTTGTTTTTTTGTTTCAAATAACAAAGGCTGTAGTAGAATGTTATACTTTTCTGGAAGACAAAGATTAAACCTTCTGGAACCATTAAGGAACAGGAAACATGTATTATAATGGACGAAATGTCTTTTTGTAATAAAATATACAAGTTCTACTTTATGTGTTGAGTACATATTACTTCATTTGTAAACATATTCACCAGTTTATATTTGTATACTCTTTACTCTTTTACTTATTTCAGTCATTTGACTGCGGCCATGCTGGAGCACCGCCTTTTAGTCGA
>NC_142935.1:19991056-20078556 GCF_046866305.1 Octopus bimaculoides
AGGTTTCCAAGGATGCAATGTCTCAGCAACTAGCAACTAATGTAGGTAGTTTGTTCCATGCTTCAGCAATTCTGAGTGTGAAAAAATGTTTCTGAAAGCCATGGGAGCTGTGCTGTTTTCTGACTTTGTAGGCATGCCCACGTGTGTTAGACACATGGAACTCAAAAAGGTGCTTGAGGTGGCTGTTGGCACGATGGTTAACAATTTTCTAGTTGTTTACCAAATTAGTTGCCAGACGTTGAAGCTTCAATGTATCTATGCCCAGGGAAGCAAGGCATCCAGAGTATGGCAGATGTGTGATGGAGAACACCTTATAATAGTGGTTCCCAAAATGGGTGGTATTGCTCCACCCCCACCCCACCCCTGGGGGCGGTGGAAAAATCCAGGGGAGCGTTGAGGAAAACTGGGATGATAAATTGGGTGGCCAAAATGGGGTGATAGATCATTATCATTGTTGTCGTTTAACGTCCACTTTCCCTGCTAGCATGGGTTGGACGATTTGACTGAGGACTGGTGAACCAGATGGTTACACCAGGCTCCAATCTGATCTAGCAGAGTTTCTACAACTGGATGCCCTTCCTAATGCTAACCACTCTGAGAGTGTAGTGGGTGCTTTTATATGCCACTGGCACAAGGGCCAGTCAGGCGGTACTGGCAACGGCCACGTTCAAAATGGTGTTTTTTACATGCTATCTGCACAGGAGGCAGTCCATCGGCACTGGCAACGACCTCACTTGAATATTTTTTTACATGCCACCGGCACATGTGCCAGTAAGGCGACGCTGGTAATGATCACGCTCAAATGCTGCTATTTACATGCCACTGGCACGGAAGCCAGACAGCTGCCCTGGCAATTATCATGCTCGGATGGTGCTCTTAGCACTCCACTGGCACAGGTGCCAGTCATCGAATTTGGTTCAATCACAATTTCGATTTCATTTACCCCAACAGGTCTTCGCAAGCCAAGTTTAGTGTCTAATGAAGGAGACATTGGCATGGGTGCCAGTCGTCAAATTTGGTTCGATTTTGATTTCACTTGCCCCAACAGGTCTTCGCAAACAGAGTTTAGTGTCCAATGAAGGAAAGGTATTCATAAGTGGGCTGGCTACACCCCTGGCAGAGGTCTTGGATTATGGTCTCACTTGGCTTGCCGGGTCTTCTTACGCACTGCAAGCCACTAACCACACAGCCACCCCTGTGCCTATAAGTGAAATAAAAGTAAATATGACAACAATTAATCTAGTGGAAATTATCAATAATCAATTATATATTACACAAAAATTATTTATTGTGGAAAAATAATAAGGCATGTGTTGTATACATAGACCCCATACATGCATGCATACATACATTAGCAGCATGTATATGAACAGCATCAGTGCCCAACACCAAAGTGCTGTACTATGCTACATACTCCCATGCAATTAGTGCAGAGAAACACCAGCTGAGGCTAGGACTCGGTGGTGGTGGCGGTGGTGGAGAGGAGGAGAGAAAAAAAAAACTATATTATCTATATTTCATTTAAAAATAAAAATCAGTCTACAAAAGAAAATTCATTTCACTTTTATTATATTACAAAGGAGCTAAGTGTGTGGTGTTTGTCTACAACTGACTCACAGTTTTTTTGTTTTTTTTTTAGAATCCTTGCATATTGTTGTGGAAACTTTGGTGAAAACACAGCTGCAACATCCATGCACTGTTCTTGATCTCGGTCTTTTGGTTGAACAAAATTTAACTGAATTTGACATAAACTGAATTAGAAGAATAGTTCTTAGCTAAAGCTAACTGAATCACATTTGTCATGCATGTAAAGATGCATGCGTTAATCTAGTGAACAGTGAGCTGCAGCTAAGTGCACCATAAGATGTTGCTATAAGTTGCAGCTAGGAGTGCCATAATCTGTTGCTTGGTGTGTAACACGATGTAGCTACGTGCATCACAAAATGCAGTTAAATGGGTTGTGAGATATAGGTAGGTGTGCAGTAAGCTGTATCTAGTATCTAGATGTACTGCAGAATGTAGTTATGGGCTGCAAGACGTGGATAGGTGCATCAGATGTGCCTAGGTTCCCCAGAAGATTCAGCTAGGTTCTTATATGATGTAGCTAGGCTCACCACAAGGTTTAGTTAGATGCACCTCCAGATGCAGCATGGTGAGCTACACAATGTAACTAGCTGTACCACAAGATTTTGTTATGCATACCATAAGACATAGCTGGATGCACCAAGAGATCTAGTTAGGTGAGCTGCATAATGTAACTAGTTGTACCACAAGATGTTGCTATGTATATCATAAGACATAGCTGGATGCACCATCATCATCATCATCATCATTTAACGTCAGCTTTCCATGCTAGCATGGGTTGGACGATTTGACTGAGGACTGGTGAAACCGGATGGCAACACCAGGCTCCAGTCTGATTTGGCAGAGTTTCTACAGCTGGATGCCCTTCCTAACGCCAACCACTCAGAGAGTGTAGTGGGTGCTTTTATGTGTCACCCGCACGAAGGTCAGTCAGGTGGTACTGGCAACGGCCATGCTCAAAATGGTGTCTTTTATGTGCCACCCGCACAAGAGCCTGTCCAGGGGAACTGGCAACGATCTCGCTCGAAGATGAATTTAGGTGCACCACAAGATCAAGATAGATGAGCTGTGAGATACTGCTTGATGTGATGCGCTGCCCTGTAGGTTGTGAGGTATTGTGTAGTATGTGGATATGTGGTGGGTAGTTGTAGTAAGGTTGTAACTGGTTAATTTAATAGATACAGAGCTGGTGATGGTTTGGTAAAGGTTGGGTTTGGAAGTAAGAAAAAATATCAAAGTTGTTTGGATTGTGTGTGTGTGTGTGCATGTGTGTATCAATCATGAACGTTTTTTAAGGGATAAAAATAATTGGTGCAGAAAGCTGAGGATTTTAAAAGATTCAGTTTCTGCACAAGTAGAATCAGTGAAGGTGCCAAGAAGAGTTGTGAGTATTCAGAAAAGGATGGAAAGTAAGGTAGATATCCTCAGAGCATGATGAGATACAACTGAAGTCTTGCTGGGAGTGGTAGAGAAAACAGATATGTTTAGAGGATTAGTGGGAGGGATGATTTGCATTAGAGTAACTGGAAGTCTTTGCTTATGGTAACCAGGTTAAGAGAGGTGAGTAATAAAAACAGGAACCTGCATATGTAAAGAGATATCTTTTCAG
Organism: Octopus bimaculoides; assembly: GCF_046866305.1. Classification (NCBI taxonomy): domain Eukaryota; kingdom Metazoa; phylum Mollusca; class Cephalopoda; order Octopoda; family Octopodidae; genus Octopus; species Octopus bimaculoides. The sequence goes on from NC_142935.1 coordinate 19,994,250, forward strand.
AGTTAGTGCAACCAGGTTAGCAGAGACGGATAACTGATAAATAGCAAGAGGTTTATGTCTTAAAGAGGGAAAGGTTATGTGATTTGTATGTTAATAAACAGGTGCTGTGTAGGGTTTAGACTGAAAGGAAGTCCACTTTATGGCTATTGAAGTTGAATGAGAATTATCTCGTGGGTTTAATATTATTCTGTGACATACCTGACTGGCCTTCGTGCCGGTGGCACGTAAAAGCACCCACTACACTCTCGGAGTGGTTGGCATTAGGAAGGGCATCCAGCTGTAGAAACTCTGCCAAATCAGATTGGAGCCTGGTGTAGCCATCCGGTTCACCAGTCCTCAGTCAAATCGTCCAACCCATGCTAGCATGGAAAGTGGACGTTAAACGATGACGATGATGATGATGATGATGATAAGAGAAATCAGTGTGTGTGTGTGTGTGTGCATGCATGCACATGCGCATTATAAAAGTAGCATACTAAACTACCATGCTAGTTTTTTTAACATACACATGTATTTGTTTTTCTCTGACTAAGATGTTTCTTTACCTATCAATGTGGGCAAAAGATAAATTGTCCCAGATGATGATATAACCTCTTTTTTTTTTTCTCATGGTTTAACAAACTGTCAGTATTATTGTTGTTTTTCTCATAATTTTACTTCTATTTATATTTAGATAACACAATGAAAGTAAAAGATTTTGTACAGGTTTCAAATAAACAGTTTATTCTATTCCCTCCCTTTTGGTATATTACATACATGATGATACAACCAAAATGGAGTTCCTTCGAAGGGTCTCTGGAGTAATGTTATTCAAAACGGCACATAACTTAGAGACCCATAGTCTCTCCAGGTCAAGCCACTACATTGGGAAGTCACAGCTCCAGTATTATGGACATGTGTTTAGAATGCAGAAGGAAAAGATCTCAAGTCATATTCTCCAAACTGAGTCAACCGTCAAAACGTTTAACCCTTTAGCATTCAGATTACTCTGTCAAATGTAGAGTTTATTCATTCACATTGTTTCGAATTAACCATGGATTATCTCATAGCTTTGAGATTTCAATGACGTGACTGCATATTTTCAGAATGACATTGTACGGTAGGTGTGAGATATTTTTAGAATGACATTTTAAGGTAGGTATGCGAGGTCAGATCTGGTTGGTTTGATCATAAAACAGGTAGAATATTTTGGCCAGATATGGCCGGTTTAAATGCTAATGGATTAAGGGTAGATCACAAGAGAGATGATTGGTTAAGATCCATAGTTTCAGTTGGTTATACTAAGGAATCCAGCAGAAAAGTGTAATGTTGATTGTTTCTGACAGGACCCTATGGTGGAAGTATTTGAGGGCTCTATTCACACAGCTCTCCCAGGAATAACGAGCAGTGAAAAATGGATGGATGGATGGAATGAATGAATATGACAATGAAAATACCTTAGTTATAGCTATGGTGAATTTTTAGATTTCAGTTTTTCTTTTAAGCCTTGCTCTGCTGTTCAGGGCTATCTCCTTGCTATTAACCCTCTTTTGTTCAGAAGCTTTTGTGGAATAAAATTTCTAAATAGGTTATCTTTCAGAATTGATGTCATAAGCAAATTACTTCCTCTTCAAGTGGTGAACAAATCTTTAGTGGAATTTTCCTCCCTCAAATTGAAAGTCAATAAAAGCAGTTATTATAATTAAAAAAATTTTCTCTGCTGTTCAGCTAAATATCATTATTGTTGTCATCATCATGGCAGATGATGATGATGATGATGATGATGACAATGATGATGGCTAAGAGTTGGATAGTTTGACAGAATCCAACATGTCAAAGGATTGTGTTGAGCTCCAATGTCTGTTCTGGTTTCTATAGCTGGTTGCTTTTCCTTATGTCAACCACTTTACAGAGTGTACTGGGTGCTTTTCTGTGTTACCAGCATTAGTGAAGTCATCAAGTGGCTCCCGAGATAAGACCCTTTGGTTGAGGAAGAGGGTTTATGCCCAGTGTTGAGAGGCAAGTTAAGAGAAAGAGACAGGGACAAATATCTTGTAGAAGAGATACACAGCTTCCTCAACTGGAAAAGGAGAAAAGATGGGGTTGATGAGGTATCAGGAGATGCCCTCAAAGTATAAGAGGGTGAAAGTGAGGGTGTGGGGACACAGGAACAGGTGAAGGTGGAATGAAAGGAAGTACATAACGAGAGCAATACAAGCAAATCAACCCCAGGACTTATTCTTTGGAAGCTTAGTACTTATTCTATTGGTCTCTTTTTGCCGAACCTTTAAGTTATTTATTATTATCATTATTTTGTTAAAAGTATTCTTTTCAACCATCTACAAACACAGCCAGGCTGAAATAATTAATGCATTCTTCCAGGAGTGAATAAAAAATTCTCAAACTTGAGGGGATGAGCCCCATAAATATTGACATGGGCCCCCATATATGGATTTTAATGGTGCAGGGGCCCACTTGCCATTGGGCAAGCTGGCAACCTGGCCAGTCCACCACTGTTGATAAATATTATTTGAGTGTAAGGTGGTGATATGGTACTCATTCAAATGTCGAATAGAATGCCTTGCAATATTTGTTCTGACTCCCAGGGCTTTGAGATTGAATCCTGTTAAGATCAATTTGACTTTTCATCCTTTTCAGGTTGATAAAATGGATTGGAAACGGATTGGAAAAATTATAAGTAAGTTGAGCAAGATGTTTTGAAACAATGTTTCTCAATAAAAAATAAATCTCATAGTACTTTCATAATTAAATATTATTAGGAATTACTCTTTTACTCTTTTACTTGTTTCAGTCATTTGACTGCGGCCATGCTGGAGCACCGCCTTTAGTCGAGCAAATCGACCCCCAGGTCTTATTCTCTGTAAGTCTAGTTCTTATTCTATTGGTCTCTTTTGCCGAACCGGTAAGTTACGGGGACGTAAACACACCAGCATCGGTTGTCAAGCAATGTTGGTGGGGACAAACACAGACACACACACATATATATTTATATATATATATACATATACATATATATGATGGGCTTCTTTCAGTTTCTGTCTACCAAATCCACTCACAAGGCTTTGGTCGGCCCGAGGCTATAGTAGAAGACACTTGCCCAATGTGCCATGCAGCGAGACTGAACCTGGAACCATGTGGTTGGTAAGCAAGCTATTTACCACATAGCCACTCCTGCACAAAAAGAATTCAAATATTCTGTGTATTATACAAGTATAGCCAATTTACTGCAGATAAATTTTAACAACAAAATCTTATATGGATCCTGAAGGGTCATACGAACCAGAAATGACAACCACTGCTTTAAGGCATCTGTTCTGGTTCTTTGCATTTTGGCAGCATTGTTCATAATGACACTGGGGTTAAACTGTATTGAATCAAATTGGCAGCCTTTCTCTTGCAACCTACATGCATAGGCAACTGTCACATTTCTTCAAAACTGTTGTCTTGACCTGCTCATATATATACAGACACATTGTTAAATTAACCAACCAAGGCCTTGTACATGAACCAAAATCACCTAACATATATGGACAAGAATTTCCTTCTAAAAATGATTTCAACTTGACACCCATTTTAATAATATTGTATTGCCTATAGAAGTTTTTTCTTCTTTTAAGATGAGTCAATTTTTCACTTATCTACTCATGTTTTCTATGTATTGCATTACATTTGATGAATAACAGTGTCATTGATTACAGATTTTCAATAGGCCAATATCTGATTTACCACATTTTTGAAATTGTGAGTGATAAGGGAGTGTCCATTACCTGGGGCAAAACAATTATTGAAGAACACTAGCTTTTTTTGTTTTTTGTTTTTCCACTACTGTGTGGTATCTTGTGCAAGTAAGTTGTTCTATAACCCTTGACTGACCAAACACTTATGAGAGAATTTAATAAACAGAAACATGGAAGAAAGCCAGTTGTGTATGTGTGTGTGTGTGGCTTTGTCTTTGCATTAAATACTAGTCATAAACCAACATCAAAATCCAATAATTTTCAATCTTCTGTAACATAATGTCCTAATGAGAAGAAAATGTCTTGCTTGGAAACAGGAAGCAGATGTACTTGCATAGCAAGTGACTTGATCTGAGATCATGTGCTGAAACAAAAACAATTGCAGCATGGAAGATGTTTGTAAACCATTTAAGAACACACGAATACTGTTAGTTTCACTTCAACATTAAAACTCCATTTGTGTCAAAATATTTTTGTCACTTTGAAACAGCGACCTGTTCACTGACAATCATCAAATCATCGTCATTGTTTAACGTCTGCTTTCCATGCTAGCATGGGTTGGACAATTTGACTGAGGACTGGTGAACCAGATGGCGACACCAGGCTCCAATCTGATCTGGCAGAGTTTCTACAGCTGGATGCCCTTCCTAACGCCAACCACTCCGAGAGTGTAGTGGGTGCTTTTATGTGCCACCGGCACGAAGGCCAGTCAGGCCGTACTGGCAACAGCCACGCTCAAAATGATGCTTTTTACATGCCACCTGCACAAGGGCCAGTCAGGCGGGTACTGGCAACGGCCACGCTCGAAATGGTGTATTTTACAGCTTCACAAAAGTGATGCAGCACAAAGTTTTGTCTGCGAACAATGCACACACACACACACACACACATTCATTGCCTTTAATTTGTGTATTTGTATCTATGTGTGTGCATGAGTGTGTATTGGTGTGTGTGTGTCACTGTTGAAGTTGTGTTTGGAAACTGTAAATAAGGTGCAAGTTTTGAGTACTTGTCAGTAAATTTTTTTTTTTTCTCCTTGTCTTCTAATAGTAATTACCCAACATTCTAGCCTCTTCTTACAGCTATCCCGCGTTCAAAAATTATACAGGTATTTAAAAGAATTTTCATTCAATAAATAAAGTTTTTACATTACATATACATTAATAGCAAATTAAACCAGAAAGTGTGAGACATTGCAAATAAAAATGGAGCACTCCACAGTGAATGCAATAAATATTTAAATTTGTGATGAATTAGACACAGTGAATATTTAAATTTGTGAGAAATTGGAATTGAAAAAATTCAGTAACGTTGAGAAATTGGAATTATAGGAAATTTCTTAAAACATGAATTTATAAAAATATGTAAGATCGTTGCCAGTGCCCCTGGACTGGTTCTTGTGCGGGTGGCACATGAGATGCACCATTTTGAGCGTGGCCGTTGCCAGTACCGCCTGACTGGCTCCCGTAGGATTTTCGAGCGAGATCGTTGCCAGTGCCCCTGGACTGGCTTGTGCGGGTGGCACATAAAAGACACCATTTCGAGTGTAGCCGTTTTCGTGCGGGTGACACGTAAAAGCACCCACTACACTCTCTGAGTGGTTGGCGTTAGGAAGGGCATCCAGCTGTAGAAACTCTGCCAAATTAGATTGGAGCCTGGTGTTGCCATCCGGTTTCACCAGTCCTCAGTCAAATCGTCCAACCCATGCTAGCATGGAAAGCGGACGTTAAACGATGATGATGATATCCAGATGATCAACCCTTTAATAATTGTTTTCTTTTAGTACTTTTAGTAATTGTTACATACCTAATTAATAAGCAGCTTTCTCCATTATAGTATAGATATCAATATAATTATATATCTATATACATACATATATATATATATATTAGAAACTCTGCCAAATCAGACTGGAGCCTGGTGTAGCCATCTGGTTCCCCAGTCTTCAGTCAAATCGTCCAACCCATGCTAGCATGGAAAGCAGGCGTTAAACGATAATGATGATATATATATATATATATATACATATATGAAGCTGCATGATCTAGTGGTTAGTCTGTTGCACTCATGATCACTAGATTGTTGGTTCAATTCCTTAACTGGATGGTGCATTGTGGTCTTGAGCAAATCACTTCATTTCACATTGCTCCAGTCCCTGCTTTCAATCAGACTAGCAGCGTGGCATCATTTGAAGACTAAAACAATGCAAAAGTGCATTGTGACTAGTGATGTGTAACAACATCTGATAGCCTGGTCAATTACGAAATTAGAGCCAGTACTGAAAGTTACAGCATTTCACATAGAAATATGTCTATGGAAATAATGTGATCGAAGATAGAAAAAAAAAGAGTAGTGAGTGTATATGCATATTTCAGGAGTTCTTGCTCTTTCTTCAGTGCCACATCCACACCATTAACTCCCATAATTCTATTAACTGGAATTATTTTATGAAACTTTGATTTCTAGCATAAAACAGCCTTAGAAACACGCTGAAATGATCAAAATAACATTTTAAATAGAAATAAGCGAGATATTGCACATACTTGTACGTATATATGCATATACTCATTTATTATTTGTTTTACACACATATATATATATATATATATATGGCTTGGCTGTGTAGTTATGAAGTTTGCTTTCGAGTTCATGTTCCACTAGATTATTTACATTATTTACATTTGATGGATATTTGTCCTCATCTTGTTTGTTAACATGTTTCGGCTGATATACCCTCCAGCCTTCATCAGGTGTCTTGAGGAAATTTCGAACCTGCGTTCTCATCCCTAACGTATTTTTCGATGCTGTTATTATTATTCAGGTCAGTGTCTGGAATCGACTTTCACACAGATAAAATTTATTCTTTAAATGTTTTGAGTGAAACTTGGGTCTGTTAGAATGAGTGAAATTTCAACAAATAAATACTGGAGACAATTTGATCTACTAAATCCTTCAAACAGTACCCCAGCTTGGCTACACTCCAATAACTGAAACAAATCAAAGAATAAAAGAGTATGGGAGAATTCAATGTTGTATATCATACAGTTTGTGTTTAAAAGTGATCATATGTGTAGGCATGGCTATGTGGTAAGAAGCTTGCTTCCCAACCACATGGTTCCAGGTTCAGACCCACCACATGATCGAATAAGTCCTGGGGTTGATTTCTTTGACTAAAAGGCAGTCTTCAGCATGGCCGCAGTCAAACAACTGAAACAAATAAAAGAATATAATACCCAAATTTTCAGATGACAATATCCAATATCAAACTACCTTTATATTATTTTTAGTAGGGAGAGGTGATTTTAATTGTTATTTCTAGCAAGTTAAGTGACCCATAGAGGGTCCCAGTTCGTAATGTTGATTGTTGGTGGGACAGATGTGTAGTAACGCTGTGCGCATGCGTAGTCTCATGCATGCATGGAATTCAACAACCAAGCTTTTCCGCTTTGATCTGTCTCTTTCTTGCTGGCCAGCGATTGAGCAAGGACGTGTTTAGCTGTCTCTCTCCATCTTTCGAATTTACGCTAGACAGCTCGCTCACATCTACACACCAACGTCCCAACAACCATGCTCACACACACAGAAGACGTCTCAACAAACAAGAGCTAAAGATGTATATATTCCACCTTGAATAAATGTTGTTTGTGTTGATAGTCCGGAGTTCAGCGTTCCGTTAATTTCTAATTTAATATAGGAAAGTCAGGTGTACATCTAATGACGTATAACCTACTTTCCTATAAAGTGGTGACCCCAATGTGATTCAAACACGCAGCCCGCTGAGCTACAATAACCCACTTTCCTATAAAGTGGTGACCCCGACTAAGAAACAAGCGTGGCCATGGATTCTGGGCTACCAACCTATAACTGGTGTACCCGACTAAAGAACAATTGCGGCCATGGAGACTGAACTACCAAGCAACGAACGCCACCAACATCTCCAACCATAGTCAACACGACTTACTATGTACACCAAACTAAACCACCGCGGCAAATCTCTCTCTTTGATTCTGTTAGGTGACTTAGCTTCACCACGATAATAAAAAGACAAGAATTACAGCCTGTGATACTTCCAATTGTGTACTCAAGAACTTGGTATAAAACTCTCACGTGTACTGACTTTCTATCTGCTGTAATATCTCACATACATATAGACGGCCTGTCTTTTATTATGTTCTTATATGTCGCATTCACACTCTCACATACACATACATCTTTTATGCCACACTAAATATCTCTTGTTATTCATTTCATACGGTTGTGTTTATCATCTTCCATTCGTCACATGCGAACAATTTCATCTTGGGTTACAAAATTTTCTTCAAGGTTTTTGCTAATGGCCGCACAGAGATTTGTCTGTCGACCATCTGTTAAAGCGCACCTCTTCAAACACCATCACCAAGCAGCCTTTTCGCCACCAGCTTCGTTCAACCAAGATTACCACCGCAACGACAACAACTACTACTACCAACTACAAGCATTCCCCCGACGTCGCCAAGTTTCAACAGGACATCATTACCACCACACATACAGAACACAGCTATATTACAGTTCCTGCGCCGACGTCTTCACCATCAATGTACTGTCTACCACAATGTCGTGCGCCAACAACCCCACCACCAGGGACACACCATATAAACACACTCGGTTTTATCTTCACTGTGGAGTGGAATTTATCCACTCACGCACAACAGTCAGAGCTAGCCGACTTGGATATTTAGTACCAGGTAACCGGTCGCAATCTCGCATTGATGCTCAACTATAGCTCTGCCAACTGACCACGACTTCCTGAGTACAGACATTCTAAATCAACTTGTGTAACTCTTATACGAACTGGATTTTTTCGTCTCTACAGACACTTATAATATGTTCTGTTTTTTCTCACACACACACATGTGCACTCATACATTTTCTTTCCTTTCAGTAAAAACAAACACTCAGACTTTCACATTCCGTGATTCCAGTTCCTGGACAGTAGTCATCACGATTTGTTTTATCATTGTCTCATTTGTTTTTTACTAGGTGGCATTTACTGCCCATATTGCATGTTTTTCTTTCATTCCTTCAATTTGTACATTGCATGCATGTATTACACGAGTGTACATTTCATTTCTTTCATTTTTCTTTGTGTGTGTTTGTGCTACATCTTGTGGGTGGTTTTCAGTGGCCATCCTGCCTCAGGCGTTCCAACAGAATTTTATTTTATATTATTGTGCGTTCCGCACTGGCAAGGGAGCCCTGTAGTAACGCTGTGCGCATGCGTGGAATTCAACAACCAAGCTTTTCCGCTTTGATCTGTCTCTTTCTTGCTGGCCAGCGATTGGGCAAGGACGTGTTTAATCGCTTTCGTGACGGATCCGGCGCCTTTCGTGGAAGCTTTCGCCCGCTTCTTAGGACCGACTGACCCGTGCTCGACCGCCGTTGGATCTTTCGAACTTACGCTAGACAGCTCGCTCACATCTACATATCAACGTCCCAACAACCATGCTCACACACACAGAGGACGTCTCAACAAACAAAAGCTAAAGATGTATATATTCCACCTTGAACAAATGTTGTTTGTGTTGATAGTCTGGAGTTCAGCATTCCGTTAATTTCTAATTTAATATAGGAAAGTCAGGTGTACATCTAATGATGTATAACCTACTTTCCTATAGATGCAATATATATTGTAATATTAGACTACGATTCTAGAACTGAGAAAGAAATCGCTATCTATTAAAGGGAGGTAATTTCGTATCTTCATACCAAATGTTGCTTAAAAATAGTGTAGCATCAGTTTGTTTCAGTTAATTTTGAAAATAATGAATTTAACAAAATAATTCTCAGAAGACAATAGCCACTATCAAACTTCTTTTATATTATTTTTAGGAGGATGGTGGTGATTTTAATTGTTATTTCTAGCAAGTCAAGTGACCTCAAAGAGGGTCCCAGTTCGTAATACTGATTGCTGGTGGTACGGAAGCAATACACAGTGTAATATTATAACTACGACTCTAGAACTATGGCAAAGAAATCGTTAACTATTAAAGGGAGGTAATTTCACATTCTCATGCTAAGTGTTACTTAAACGCTCACTTCACAACCTTCCGCATGCAAGGACAGCGCAGCCATGGCAAGAAGCTTGTTGCAGGTTCAGTTCCACTGTGTTGCACCTTGCCAAGGTGTCTTCTACTATAACTGACCAAAAGCTGTTCATATATCTTTTGTCTTTTAACTTGCTCCAGTCATTTGATCGCGGCCATGATGGGGCACTATTGATGTGCGTGTGGTTATACTAATCTCCTTGTCTTGGCATCTCAGGATAGTTATAAACGAGAGCCAGTGGCGTGCATGCTGTGTCCTTCATTTTCAGTCTTCTGTAAGAGGAGGTGCGTGGCTTAGTGTTGATGTTGTAAGAGTGTGGTTTTGATTCCTCGACCAGGTGATACATTGTGTTCTTAAGTAAGACACTTGATTTCATTGTTCCAGTCCACTCAGCTGGCAAAAGTGAGTAATGTTGTGATGTCAGGTGGGAATTTATGCCATGGAAACCAGCCCTTATGAGTCAGCATGACTCAAGAAGGTCATCTTTACCTTCAACTTAATCTTTAGTAAAATTATCTGACTTGGAACCAGGTGAGAGTTGGTAATACGAAGGGTGTCTGACAGTAAAAATCAGTCTCAAAAAATTCTAACTAATCCATGCAACTATGGAAAAGGAAACGTGGCATCTTGGGCAAATGTCTTCTACTATAGCCTCGAGTGGGTCTGGTAGACGGAAACTGAAAGAAGCCCGTCGTATATATGTGTGTGGGTCTGTGTTTGTCCCCCCAGCATTGCTTGACAAACAATGCTGGTATATGTCCCCGTCACTTAGCGGTTCGGCAAAAAGTGTCCGATAGAATAAGTACTAGGCTTACAAAGAATAAGTCCCAGGGTCAATTTGCTCGACTAAAGGCGGTGCTCCAGCATGGCCGCAGTCAAATGACTGAAACAAGTAAAAGAGAGTTAGAACAAGGACGTACCATTCCAGTCAACACTGATATATCAAGAAAAGCATTTGACTCCATCACCTGTTATCCAAACACATTAAAAATTTTCAAACTTAACTTACGAAACACAGAATACTAACTAACAAGGATAAGCAGTGTACACAAGCATTTTCAAAATTTGCCGTCTTCTGCCCATGTACCACAAGGATCCATCCCTAAAGATGAAAAAAGTACCAAACCAGAATGGTTTGAAGTGAGGAATCATTATCTTGGACAGCCTCCCTAATGGTATCTATTCCAAATTTTTGTGTTCTGAAATGCAGTTCAGGTGACTTCAGCTGAGTCCACTGTTGCAAAGCAGTTGAACCAAGTCTCCAGTTTCTTTTGCCAGACTCAGAAACTCTTAAGGGTTACACACACACACATAGAAACAACACTTTCCTATTTGATCTAAACTCAAAACATATATAATTTTAGGGAAAAGAACCAAGTTTCATGAACTCATCGATGAAAATCCACTGTCACATATGGAAAAATTAATAAGTAAACTTGGTTCTTTTCCCTAAAACTATATATTTATATTCTATACTGTGAAACTTAATTTAATTTTAATAAATTGAATTTAATTGAGTTTTTACCTGTAAATTTGGATTTTTATCCCTAATATTATTATTATAAAACATAATATATATAAACCCAAGCAGCTACACACATAAGAAAATAAAAACAGACACTGTACATCTTATTTAAACATTTATTTGTGGCTATGAAACAAACTTATGCTTTAATAGCAAACTTTCTGATTTTCCACAACATACGTTTCTTAGCCTGCCTGTGTGTCATCAAAGATTTCTCTTTCTTTGTCAACTCCCGCCGCATGGCACGAGTCTTTTTGGGACGCAGATCCTTAGGCTTAAATTTCTTGTTACGGTAAAATTTACGCAAATTCTCTTTCTGGGTCTGGTTGATGACTGTCAATACTCGGGCAATAGATTTACGAACAACACGGCTATAAGAAAACGAAAAGAACATTTTAAAGTGACTCGGCCAAATCAAATAATAACAGCCATTAATTCATTTATAACATAAACTATGATGCCGATTCCTTTGCCATCAAAAAACCTGATGTGTTTTGATAGGATGCAACCCATCCAAGAAAAATTCACATTGACAAAATATCAAGGGACATTTTGTGATTTTACCCTTATAAAACGTAATTTCATTCTTTTATATATTTTATTACTAAGGAAATTTACACCAACATATAAAAAGATGGAACATCATCATCATCATCATCGTTTAACGTCCGCTTTCCATGCTAGCATGGGTTGGACGATTTGACTGAGGACTGGTGAAACCGGATGGCAACACCAGGCTCCAGTCTGATTTGGCAGAGTTTCTACAGCTGGATGCCCTTCCTAACGCCAACCACTCAGAGAGTAACATTGTTTTGTTAATTTGGTTTATTTCAAAAGAAGCTAAGAAACTATACAATGATTTCTATTTTCTATATTATTTTGCCATAGCTTGCGAAGACTTATTGGGGCAAGCGAAAGCGAAATCGTGATGGCACCTGTGCCCAGCGTCGCCTTTCTGGCACTTGTGCCCGTGACACATGTAAGGATTTTCGAGCGAGATCGTTGCCAGTGCCCTTGGACTGGCTCTTGTGCGGGTGGCACATAAAATACACCATTTTGAGTGTGGCCGTTGCCAGTACCGCCTGACTGGTCTTCATGCGGGTGACACGTAAAAGCACCCACTACACTCTTTGAGTGGTTGGCGTTAGGAAGGGCATCCAACTGTAGAAACTCTGCCAAATCAGATTGGAGCCTGGTGTTGCCATCCGGTTTCACCAGTCCTCAGTCAAATCGTCCAACCCATGCTAGCATGGAAAGCGGACGTTAAACGATGATGATGTAAATTCATGAAATCAGGAGCCATTACAGTATATCATATCATCACCCCTATTTTGTACTGCCAACCAATTAAACTCTCCCATGTGCCACTTCCGATTGACAGCCATCTCGCATTCACTACATTCATCTCCTCCGATTGACAGCCATCTCGCATTCACTACATTCATCTCCTTTAACACCATTTCTATTGTTACCTATCTAACCCCCCTCCCCATCATACCCTCGCAACTATTACCCACCATTCCTAAATCTTCCATCTCCACATCATCATCTGGGACACTTATTACAACCATCTCTATTTCTTCAGGTACAACCTACACATAATAATAGTGTAGTACTGAATTTCCTTCACAGCAATAAGCCTTTTCAGCAATCCACATAAAATCATCCCCTTTTCAGTCAAGGAACAGGAGAAAAAAATGGAGTTACTTTTGGGCAAGTTTCTTTGACTAAATCATTGGGTTGACCAATGCTTTCCAAGTGAAACTGGCAGATAGAAACCACACAAATGCTTGTTGCATGGGTTTTCCTAACCTAACTTTTTGCAGCTGTTTGAGCAAAACTGTGGCATTTACATTGCCAATAAATATGTTCCGTAGCTCAGAAAACAGGTATGGTTTAGCAACAGAAAGAGCATCCAGCAGTAGAATATTGCCTCAGTAAATTTTACTCTATCCCATGCCAGCTTAAGAGAAAATAAATATAAAAAACGATGCAGGTAAGTAAAAATTAAATTTATGCCAATAGATGGAGCAATTGAGGCCAAACTAATACTTCGTCCTAAATTTAAAAGAAATTAGGGAAAAACCTTTTAAAATATACTTTATGAAAAATTATATCGCGAGGTCAAGGTTGTTGCCGGCGCCGCTGGACTGGCTCCTGTGCAGGTAGCATGTAAAAAACACCATTTTGAGCGTGGCTGTTGCCAGTACCTTGTGACTGACCTTCGTGCCGGTGGCACGTAAAAGCACCCACTACACTCTTGGAGTGGTTGGCGTTAGGAAGGGCATCTAACTGTAGAAACTCTGCCAAATCAGATTGGAGCCTGGTGTAGCCATCTGGTCTACCAGTCCTCAGTCAAATCCGTCCAACCTATGCTAGCATGGAAAGTGGACATTAACTAACGACGAATCCAACAGTATGGTATGAAACCAGTCAAAATTGAATTTTCTGGCTCATACAATTTTAATGAGAATAAACCTAGCATAATATGTATGTTTAACCATGAACATGTATTGCAGGCAAAATGTGTTCACAACTAATTCCGTGACTGACCATCATGGGTAGAACGTGAAATAAATTCAAGGCATAACCAAAACCTATGAAAAGGGATAATAAAATCTAGACTGATGCTAATCCTGACAACCACCAGTAAGCAACATCGTCTCATAACCAGTTAAAGCCGCATGGCAACTGCAGCAGCAATATTTTCACTCAGATGATTCTAAAAATCTGACTGCATCACATGCTTTTCAGGTGGATTGTCACTGTGCATACTGACTGAAATTGGAGACAGTTCTAGTTATACATCTCATGTAGGTGTTATGTTTGTCACTAAAACTTTTCCTTTTTGGTGTATTTGATTTGAGAAAAAGGAATTTAGTTCTCTTAATTGTGAAGCACAAATGAAAAGCAGAAGCAAGAGAACAGATTTTTGTTTATTCGTTTTAGTTCCAAATTTGTCATCTATTGAATGTGATAAAACTGCAATAGTTGAAGAGAGATGTTAATTAAAGACTCCAGTCATCCCATTCTCCCGGACAAAAACTAATTATTTTGAGAAAGGAAATAGCTTAATTTGGTGCTAAGTTTCTGTATCTTTAAAAATTCTTAGGTACATCTATATCAAATACTCTGGAAAATAACTAAAATATTTCAAGATTTAATTCCCAGATGTCCACTGGCATCTGAAAGAACTTGCTATGTAAGATCCCACAATGTTTTCTCTCTGTACTGGAAAGTATTAATTGATTAAAAATTTGAAGTCAAAACAACAAAATATTGGTCTCAAATTTTTGGTACAGGATCAGCAAGTTGGGGTGGGGGCTAAGTTGACTACATTGACTGCAGAGCTTAACTGGTATTTATTTTATTGACTCTGAAAGAATAAAAGGCAAAGACAAACCTCAATGGAATATGAACTCAGAACATAAAGATGGGCGAAATGTCACTAAGCATATACCCTGGCATGCTAACAATTCTGCTAGCTCACTGACTTAGGAAAGAAAAGCAAATTCTAGCATACTTACATCTTGGATAACTTTGAAGCTTGTCCACCGGTCACTTTGGCAACTCTGAGGTGAGCAAGTTCCTGTAAAATCACAGTGCAATTTCAACATCAGCCATATGGAGTCATACATTGAGGCATGTAAAACAAAACTACAAAGAGATTATATAACTTAGCAGCAAGAAATAGATTTAAAATCTTAGTCTGAACCCTTTTGTTACCATACTTCTGTTGAAATGCACCGATTTTGTTACAATTTGGAAAATAACGCAGAATTAACTAAAATATCTGTCATTATTAAGCCAGTGTTTGGAGCCAAAATTAATTTTACATTCGATGAAAGGTTATAATTTAGATCAATTTAGCATTAGGTTTACTCTGAAATGCAACGCTTATCTATCCACACTGAATTAATCATGTATTGTCTTGTAGCTTTGAAGTTCCAATGATGTGATTGTTTATTTTTCACAATGACATTATTAGATAAGTGTGAGAAGTTGTACATAGCCAGTCTGAATATACCACATGCAGAATGTTTGGGCCAGACATGGCTGGTTTAACTATTAAAGGGTTAAAACATGAAGTTTGTATCATAGAACTAGTGGCAGGCTCAAGAAGTTTGGTGTCAAAAGGAGTTAGTATACTTTTATACCTTACAATCACATAAAACAATGAAAAACAAAACTGATAGGCAAGATTTAAATGATTTTTATGTTTTAAAGCTATCATCATTATT
Source organism: Octopus bimaculoides (assembly GCF_046866305.1). Lineage (NCBI taxonomy): Eukaryota > Metazoa > Mollusca > Cephalopoda > Octopoda > Octopodidae > Octopus > Octopus bimaculoides. The sequence goes on from NC_142935.1 coordinate 20,009,837, forward strand.
CAAATGCCTGCTCTCTGCTCAGCAATAGCTCAGGCTGTCAGAGGCCCAGTCAAGATTTATTATTATTTTCTTTTCGGGTTACTGCCAACTCAGATAAGCCAAAGGACCAAATCTCACTTGTACATTCCATCTTTAGAACATACTGCAAGAAAATCAACCATTGTGCAAAAATTCAGAATAGTTTATCATTCAGATAATTGTCAAATGTAATGCTTATCTATTCACTGTTTTGAAAAGAAATCAGAAGCCCATAAGCTACTTATTTACATTAAGAAATCACCCAGAACACATCTGGTTGAGCCACGAGGCATTTATCAGCAGAGTTTTACATTTACGGCACAAAACCTCAAATATTGACAGCAAATGAGATATTCCTAGCATGTTAGGGGATAAAATTTGCTGGCACTGTCATGCTATTAGCTGTCAGAAGTGAAAGTGCTCACTGCTAGTGAAGTATCTGCCTGTTGCTGGCTTGTCGATTCTTTGGCTACTGACAGCTAATACCATGACTGGCCGGAGCGAGCTATATGTCTGTCTCTCTCTCTCTATTACTCGAAAGTTATTGGAACAAATTTGACACCTATATCCATGCGTTTGAAAACACAACAGAGTATAAGGGTACTCGCGTCCGCGCTAGCTAGTCGTGAGTGGTCGATCCTATTATTTTTAAACTTCAAACTTCATTTGTTTTCTATTTTGATAAATTCTCTCTGTTGAAAATTATATTCTTATATTTTGAATAATTTGCAATTTCAGGAAATATGTTTTTATATTAAATTTGTGTTTTCTAATAAGGTGGACGAGTGATAGATAGATATCAGTAAGTAAGTAAGTAAGCCAATAGCTCGCTCCGGCCAGTCATGGTATTAGCTGTCAGTAGCCAAAGAATCCACAGGCCAGCAACAGGCATGCAGGCAGACAGACAGATACTTCACTAGCAGTGAGCACTTTCACTTCTGACAGCTAATAGCATGACAGTGCCAATTTGCTTGCTTTTGGGATGTCTTCATGCATGCTTCCTTTCCTTCTTTCTCGGGTCACACCAACACATAAGGATCGGTTTCCATCTGGGCGGAACACTGGTCTGTCGCAGGATTACTCATTTTTGCCAGCTGAGTGGACTGGAGCAATGTGAAATGAAGTGTTTTGCTCAAGAACACAGCACGTCACCTGGTCCAGGGATTGAAACCACAATCTTATGATCATGAGTCTGACACCCTAACCACTAAGTCATGCAACACTACTGTGGGCAAGAGTCTGCTACCATAGTCTCGGACTGACCAGAAACTGAAAGAAGCCTAACTGCATCTCCTTGTCTTGGAGACATTACCATCATCGTGCGATTCATGTGAACGAGTGTTAGTTATACAAGCAATGTCATTACTTCCAATATTCTGCAAGAACATGTCTGGCCATGGGGAGATATTACCCCAGTAGGAAAAAGGTGTTTGAGACAGGATGGGCATCTAGCCAGAGAAAATCTGCCTCAGCAACCCTCTGAGCCAAGCAAGCATGGAAAAGTGGACAAAAACAATGTTATATAATTTAGTATGTACGTGTAAAAAAAATACATGGGGCTATAAATTTTAATTGCCATACATACTATAAACGACAGCATGAGCGTAATAATGATAAAAAAAAAGAAGCCCAACTTGTTAACTTCCCCTGTGTGATGGCCTCATCTGTGTTGCGAATTTGAAAGAGTACTTGTCAATATGAGGGAATTGCATGGTTTTCACATGATTTAGCAGAAATAAAATCCTATCCAAAGGTTTAATAGCACAAGGTCAAATAATACAAACTTGTTTCCTGCTACCTTCACGAATTCAGATAACTAATTTATACTAAGCACTCCACTGCCTCTGCAAATTTCCAAAAGCTGCCAAATATATACTTACATTTTTAAGTTCCTTGACTTGTGTCAACAACTCCTCTTTCCTCTTGCCTCGGAGATCTTTAGCTTTAACTTTAGTCTGCAAGAAGAACATTGAACAAGTGACAACACCTATACTGCAAGTAAATTATTATATATTCTATCATGCTGAGGAATCAAAAACCATACCAATCAATCTGCTTCCAATTAGGTAAGAAATTCCAGCAATATTGAAGTTTCATCTCAAGCTTACTGAGAGAAAGAACAATGCAAGTAAAAATTTATCAACCTACGTGCATTCCCCCTGGTTTTGTGTACACATTTGTTAAAACTAACAAAGAATTCATTTGCACAAACATATATATAGTTAAAATTTACAGAAAAAGAAAGACGAAAACAGGTGAGGGAACAACAAGCAGATATATTCGTCTAATGCTCGGGAAGAATGGGAAAGCCTTTGAGTTTCCGAACCTACACCCAACAGAGATGATTTAGCGGTTGCAAACCCATTTTTCTATTAGCTGAAGGAACTTGGAGATCAAATAGCTTCCAAGATAGAAAAAGAAGATAACCCATATCATAGGAAATATTGTACAGTTGAGTACCCTTCCTAACGCCAACCACTCCGAGAGTGTAGCGGGTGCTTTTACGTGTCACCGGCACGAAGGCCAGTTACGAGGTACTGGCAACGGTCACGCTCAAAATGGTGGTTTTTTACGCTCCACCTGCACAGGAGCCAGCCCAGCGGCACTGGCAACGACCTCGCTCGAATGACTTTTCACGTGCCAGTAAGGCGGCGCTGGTAACGATCCCGCTCGAACGATGGTGTCTTCACGATTTCGCTTGCCCCATATTACAATTGTTCAAAAAAATACTTTACATAATTCGGCCTGGCATTATAAGCAAATTTGGCGGATTCTAGGGCGGAGACGGACTATATGTAATCTGAACCCCCCTGCCAAAAAATTGTTTGAAAAATTTCAACCCCCCCCCGCCACCAAGCAGGCTATTTACATGCTAGAAATAACAGCCAAATCTCACAGAACTAGTGTTATGGGTTAGGTTTACCCTGTGGATCTATATAAAAACCGGGAGGGGGGAATCGAAATTTTGAAATTGAGATTAAAAAATTTTTTTTTTTCAGAATTGGAATCTCCAAAGCCTAAAACGTGGGATTCCGTAAAAAGAATAAATAAATAAGGGGGGAAAGGTTCAGATTACATGTAGTCCATCTGGACCGAAAATCGACCCCAGGATTTATTCTTTGGAAGCCTAGTACTTATTCTATCGGTCTCTTTTGCCGAACCGCATCGGTTGTCAAGCGATGTTGGGTGGGGGGAACAAACACACACATATATATATATAGACATATATACGACGGGCTTCTTTCAGTTTCCGTCTACCAAATTCACTCAAAAGGCTTTGGTCGGCCCGAGGCTATAGTAGAAGACACGTACCCAAGGTGCCACGCAGTGGGACTGAACCCAGAACCATGTGGTTGGTAGGCAAGCTACTTACCACACAACCACAACTCCATTGTTAAAAATTTGTGCAAAATAAAGGCGAATTAACCCTTTTGAAAAAATTGCCCGCAACAAAATCGACATAATATACAATTAAATTTAACAAGAAATCAACTCAGAAAAAAATAGGAATGTGTAAAAAGAATTATTATTCCAAAGTAGTAAAGTATGGGTTGCAATATATTTGAGTAAAAATGGTAAATGAAGAAACATGGAATAAGCAGGTGCACGATATTGAGCTTTGAATAAATAAATCTAAATATATTATAGATGTTAATTCAGGATTTATTCATGAAATAACTATACTAACAGAAGAAACGTAATTCTTTTTTAAAGATCAAATTATAAGCATGGTTAACGTGGTGGATACATGGAATATATTACCATAAAAATAAGAGTGAAATATTCATGTTTCATAATAAAAAAGAACACAATTAATGCCTATAATAATGAAAGAATACCTAGAGCAGATTTAAGTAAATAAACTGTAATATTAATGTGAAGATTAACAGAGATAAATTATTGGTAAAAAATAAAACTCACCATCTTTGAATTGGTCTAATCCCTAAAAGGAAGTTACAATATTTTTTACTGTGAACCTTACCTCACTTCCGGTTTTATTAACTCCAGTACAATTGTGATCAGCAATATCTTTTATTTAATATAAATGTGAATAAAAATAAATAAATTGATAAATAAAATAATTGTAATATATTTGACAGAAAAAAACATTAAATTGAAAATATTTTTGATTTTAATTTTTTGTTTCATTTACCGGAACAATAACGAGAAATGTATTTTTTTTAATATAATCTTATTTTCATATCATTTTTGCCGTACTAAAGTTGTCATAATTTTTCACCAAATATTTAAACAAATTTAATTCAGTGTAACTTTTAAATTATATTTATCTCAGATAAATCTAAAAAGAAACTAAAAATAAGTCCGAGTTAAAAGCAAAAAAAAAATTATCAAAATACGAAAGTAAATGCAAAGTGTCAGCCATTTCCGGGGCGTGGAGCAGACTTAATAATACAGTGACCGGTTCTCGTCTGAAGTCAACTTCCTTATTTCAATTAATTTCTTGTAGGAAAAAAAAAAAAATTTCCCCCCTTATAACATCTACATCACTTTAACGGTCATGTCTAAAAACACTGGTGCCACCTTGTTTCGCAGCTTCAACGTCGATGATTACGACGAAGATAAATACCAAGATGAACATAACGAAGATCAGAAGGAGCAAGGACCGAATTATAGTGAAGTAGTGAATTTCCTCAACGCGTATCCTTTTTTTCGTTTATGTGATTGACAAACATGCCTGTGTATATATATGTGAGTGGACAGACATACATACACTCATATAAGGCACGAGGTCGCTTGACGTTTTCAGTACTTGTATCGAAGGATGACTATATATATATATATATATATATATATATATATATATATATACCCTTATACACATCTATATACACATGTACATATATGTGTGTATACATGCATATATATTCTTTGTAAAATATATATGTGTGTGTGTGTGTATGTGACTGAGTAGACAGGCGAAAGAGAAGGGGTACTCAATACATTTAGTAGGAGTTACATGTATTATTTGATTTAAAAAAAGTTTGATTCGGTTCCGTGATACTTCCAAGTTTTCGGCAATCCAAAGCTTGAAGAACTCATACTCCCCTTAGGGGCCTTGCGAAACTTGAAATAACATGGAACCGAATTTGTTTTAAATCACACACACACACACACACACACACACACACATATATATATATATATCAGTTGAGGTTTGTAAAGTGAGGTGTCGTGCTGGTGCGCGGGATTGGGTCTGAAAAAAAAAAGGTGTGGTTGCAACTTACTTTGCATCAATCGTGATAGTTTCAAATAAACATGCATACAAATATACGCACACATCCTGTCACAGTTTCAATGAATATACACACACATTTTTGTTTTTGCGATCTGTCTTTTTAAATTTAAATACACCCCCACCAACCATGATAGTTGTATTGTCAGAATTTCTAGGTTTCGTATTTATTTGCTTTTGAGTGACATTACAGGTTTTTTTTTTATTTTGTGCTTATTATTAATTCAATACCTTACAAAATATAAACATCATCATCATCATCATCGTTTAACGTCCGCTTTCCATGCTAGCATGGGTTGGACGATTTGACTGAGGACTGGTGAAACCGGATGGCAACACCAGGCTCCAGTCTGATTTGGCAGAGTTTCTACAGCTGGATGCCCTTCCTAACGCCAACCACTCAGAGAGTGTAGTGGGTGCTTTTACGTGTCACCCGCACGAAAACGGCCACGCTCGAAATGGTGTCTTTTATGTGCCACCCGCACAAGCCAGTCCAGGGGCACTGGCAACGATCTCGCTCGAAAATCCTACAGGAGCCAGTCAGGCGGTACTGGCAACGGCCACGCTCAAAATGGTGCATCTCATGTGCCACCCGCACAAGAACCAGTCCAGGGGCACTGGCAACGATCTTACTTGGCTTGCCGGGTCTTCTCACGCACAGCCCATTTCCAAAGGTCTCGGTCCGTAGTCATCGCCTCGGTGAGGCCCAATGTACGAAGGTCTTGCCTCACCACCTCAGCCCAGGTCTTCCTGGGCCTACCTCTTCCACGGGTTCCCTCAACTGTTAGGGTGTGGCACTTTTTCACGCAGCTATCCTCCTCCATTCTCACCACATGTCCATACCAGCGCAATCGTCTCTCTTGCACGCCACAACTGATGCTTCTAATGTTCAGCTTTTCTCTCAAGATACTTACACTCTGACGGGTATTCACATTGACATTACACATCCAACGGAGCATACTGGCTTCATTCCTTGCGAGCTTACGTATGTCCTCAGCAGTTACAGCCCATGTTTCACTGCCATGTAGCATGGTTGTTCGTACGCATGCGTCATACAGTCTGCCTTTTACTCTGAGTGAGAGTCCCTTTGTCGCCAGCAGGGGTAAGAGCTCTCTAAACTTTGCCCAGGCTATTCTTATTCTAGCAGCTACACTTTCAGCGCACCCACCCCCACTACTAACTTGGTCGCCCAGATAGCGGAAGCTATCGACTACCTCTAGTTTTTCACCCTGGAATGAGATAGAAGTTGTTTCCTGTTTGTTTGCAGTCTTTATTGCACCTGAACATCTGCCACAAACAAAAACTAACTTGCTAGTTAACCTGCCTTTGATGTTGCTGCACCTCTTATGTGTCCATAGCTTGCACCGGGTACATCTTATAGAGTTACTACCTACTCCTTTTCTACATACTGAGCAGGGCCATCTACCTGAAGGGGTTTGTGTTTTATCTACCTTCCTACTTATTAGGATTTTGGTTTTAGCTAGGTTGACTCTAAGGCCCTTCAATTCTAGACCTTGCTTCCACACCTGAAACTTCTCCTCTAGTTCTGATAGTGACTCCGCAATTAGGGCAAGGTCATCAGCATAGAGGAGCTCCCAGGGGCAACCTGTCTTGAACTCCTCTGTGATTGCCTGGAGGACTATGGTAAATAATAGGGGGCTGAGGACGGAACCTTGGTGGACCCCTACCTCTACCCGGAATTCATTGCTGTACTCATTTCCAACCCTCACCTTACTGGCCGCATCTCTGTACATGGCTCGCACAGCTCTCACTAGCCATTCTTCTATCCCAAGTTTCCTCATTGACCACCAGATAAGGGATCGGGGGACCCTGTCAAAGGCTTTCTCCATGTCAACGAAAGCCAGGTACAGAGGTTTATCCTTGGCTAGAATTTTGTTAATTTAAAAAGCAACCCTTGGTAAAAACAAGCCAAAAAAATTATTTCTATTCACAAGGTTCTTATATAATAATTTCATTCACATGTAGGATGATTTATTAGAATATACTAAACTTTAATATATATAATGAGGAATTATTTGAGATACTTAAACCAGAATTCTGCATGCATATATATATATATATACATACATACACACACACACACACACATATGCTCTCTGTCCACTCCTTTTTGTCACATCCTGGACAGTTTGATGAGGAAAAATTACCACTTGAAGTTTGTTGTTGGATGTAAGTTCCGTTAGTATGTCTGAGTTTATCCCACTAAATTGATTTTTTTTTTTCTTTTGCCATATAAAAGTCTATATGTGCTATTATTAATGAGCAGGTTATCTATTCTTCAAGGCTGTCTAGTTTAACATGTTACAAAGTATTTTTAACTACACTTCATGTGTGTTAAGCTCTCCACTACATTCCTGGGGGTGACATCTTTACAGATAGAGGAGTAACTGATTCTTTATTCACAGAAGAGCAATGTGTTGTCCTATAAATATATCGTAACATGCCATACACACACACACACTCATATCACACAGCTACACTTTGTATGCTGAGGTTATATGCATTAAAATAAGGTTTACGATATCAGTCGGAAGACACTATAGAGACTGACCGTTCAACCACACCTATTTTCACATCTTAGTGGCTTATAACAGATTCTCAGAACATTTGTCAAACTCTTATTACAGATTCTGTCTGCAACTTGAATGCCTTATAGCGAATATATTAAGCATTTTATGTATGCTGTTTGTTCTCTATTCCGTTTAACTCCCTAATTATGAAATATTCGTGTGACGGGGGCCTAATCAGTCGTTAGGATCCGCTGTTTTTTGTTAGGTTGCAAGTGATGTCCATTAGGTCCTGTTTGATGTGGTTTTCATTACTTGTCATTATGTATAAATATGTTATTAGTTCGTTGGTCACTTAATACATTGTCATGTCTTACTCATTTGCGCTTACTCAGACAGTTGACAGCGACATTTAATTTTTCACTCCTCTCTCTTTCTTTCTCTACTGGACACGAAAGAGTAACTTGCTAGAATTAGCAGCCAAGTCCCAATTTCATCCTTTACTATCCTAAAAATGGGTAATATGATACTGGTTAATGTCGTTCCAAATATACTATTACAGAAAAATAAATAAAATGAAGAGATGATCGGGCTTGACCTGGGCTAAAATATAAACATATATAGTTCTTTCTCTTTTTCTCCATCTCTCTCTCTCTCTCTCTCTCTCTCTCTCTCTCTCTCTCTTTGCTGTTGCTACTAGTGATATAGGTGTCATTTTTATAAGTGATCTTCACCACAGAGATTTAGCACAATCAATAGACAAACGAGTCTTGTGGTTGGTAGATTCATCCAGGGTTGATAAAACGTGTCTCACTATTTAGTCATCTAGCGCCCTTTTTGAAAAATTGTTCCAGTGCTTTGTTAAAACATCGATTTGATTACTTTTTAGTTTAACGAAGACAGCTTTAGGATAGGCTTTGGTATCAATCACGTCACCCACTTAGTTAATTGCTTGCTGGGTCTAGAGGAGGTGGGGCAGTGCCTTGGACTTTCTAGGCCCTCCTATACCAGCGGAGTGATGCCATTCCTTTTCGCATTCTCGAACTTATGTACGTCAACACCTGATCCGTAAGAGGAGGGAATTCCCAGAGGGTCGACATTCTGGGATGGTAGAACTAGGTGTTAGTAATTAAGTGCAAATTTTCAGGGTCACTGCCTTCTGAAGGCGTGGGGCACATTGGACAATTGCTCAGGGACTTCAAGGGTCTAGGGGTCCAATTCTAATCTATGTATGCTGTGACTTACTGTCAATAAATAAATACTATAGAGCCCCAGAGCATTAATTTACCCAGTGTCTGTAAATGCTGCTAAGACGGTCCTACCTTAGGCAAAGAGATTAGATACAACTTGGATGATGAGAAGAGCGATGCGTAGAGGCGAAATAAACCCAGCCATCTCCGAGAACATTGCGGGAACAACCTACGAATGCTGGGGTAAAACTTATTAATCAAGCAATTATGTAATGAAATTACTTTTATTAGAAGGGGTTGGGGAATTCTTGGATCTTTTAATCATGAGTTCGTTGTTTTTTTTTTTCTTTTTTTCTCGAATCTCTGGAGCTGTCTTTCGATTCAACTATCCTTTTATTTCTCCCCCCATGCTTTTATGCACTATGGTTGCCTATTTTCTTCTGTCTATCATGTTTCTTATTCTTACTCCCCATATATCGCAGCATAGAAAACAAACTTCGCCATGTCTCATTATATAAAGAGTTCAACGCCCCTCTTTACCATTTCGTTGCTTAATCACGTGTCAGTTTAAAGGTGGGATATTGACAATCTTGAAAATATAATATAATATATATATTTACAAATTGATATTTGTGTGTGTGTTTATATTTAGTGGCAGCTGTTTGTTATGATTACTAGTTATATTATTATTATCAAAGTTAGTAGGTCCCAAGCATGAACAGTATATTGTTAAATCGTTTCCTTATTGTTATTTAAATTGCTCTGTCCCGAAATGATCACAATATGCAGATTTCACTGTTATATACATGTATGTATATGTGTAGGTAGGTGTGTGTATATATATGTATATATATACGCACACATACACGCGCACGTTCATATGTGCATGAACATGTATGTGTATATATATATATATATATATATACATACACACACACACACATACATACATGTTCATGCACATATGAACGTGCGCTTGCATACAAACACACGTCCTCGTCCTTGAACCGCGAGATTCGGTTTTTGTCGTGTGATGAGTGTGTGTATATATACATATATATATATATATATATATATATATATATATATGTGTGTGTGTGTGTGTGTGTATAATTTTCTCGTATTCTGTCTTCACTGCCAATATGCCAACAATTAATGGTTTTAATTTCGTGGGTTACTAAATGCTTTCTTAGTTCATTTAAATGCAATTATTGTTGTTCAGCTACAGTCGAACTGCCCTCCCCATTAAACAGATCATATGAGAAACGCATACCAACCGTGACCATCCCGTTTTTTTCCCCTTTTTCCGTGACCTCGGGCCAATATTATGCAATATGTCCTTTTCTAAGATCTGTATGATTTGAAAATTTTTTGGCTGCTATTTCTAGCAAGTCGAATTATTACGTGGCGGTTCCTCGTTTCTTCACTCTTTGAACGAAGTGTTTACTGTTGCTGCTGGTGTTTTTTTTATTTTTATTTTTTTATTTATTATCAATATCGATTGAATTACGATCAATCACATGGTGGACTCACTTGTCGATATTAGCGTTCTATCCCTGATTTCGTTTTGCCTCTTCGTTTTGTCTTATTTATACTTTATGATAATTAACATATTCAACATATTAATAACGTTCATTTATACATATATATATATAGATAGATAGATAGATAAATAGATATATATATATATACACGCATACAAACAATTATCTGTCCTAAATACCAATCTAGTTTTGTTGTAATGAGCTCCTAATTAGGCTGTGCTCGTTTTCCTCCTATCTACACCTTTCTCTCACGCGCGAATACCAACGCGTAATTTTTTTTAAATAGCGGAATTGTTAGAGTATCGTGCTAAATGTCAAACGGTAGTTAGATAACACCCTTTATAATCAGTGTTCAAATCCTGCAGATGCTTTTTTGCCTACTTCCAGGATCAATGCTAATTTAATAGAATATATTCCTCCACCTCACATTACCGTAAGAAATCAATCAGTTTTACAACTATGACTGTTTAACAATTGTTAGGCATTTGATAGTTGACCCTTTTAAATTATCTACATAGCTTAATCCTTTCGATTTTCACAGGTGCCAGGCCTGGTACCCCGTCCTTCTATCTGAGGCCTTTGATAAGCGAGACACTTCTTCATAAGTATTTTGTATGTGATGGGTTCTCTGTTGGTTTTAACAATGATCATTCAGTTGTCTAATTATCTTTAATTTCTTATTTAGAAAATTAACATGTAAAGTGTGTTGAATATTCCATAGACAAGTGTATTATTGTGATAATCATCAAATAAAATCAGTGTGACATACGTGACAAGGCTACATTGTTCAATTCGACAGGCTTCCACTCAGTTTCTGCCCATCTAGTTTTACTCTTGAGACTGAGGTTTTGGGTGAACCTCAGGTTATGACGAAAGCGACTAGCCCATGATGCTTTGCAATGGAATGAAACTCTGGATTTGGAGATTGCAAAACAATCTTCTTAAGCACTTAACTTTGCCTGTAAATACACATCGAGTCTCATCATCATCATTTGATGTTCCCTTTTTCAGGTTTGCATCTGTTGGATGGTTTGGCATGAACTGATGAGCCAAGTTCCAATGTCTGCTTTGGCCTGGTTTCTACAACTGAATGCCCTTCCTATTGCCAACCACTTTACAGAGTGTACTGGATGCTTTTTTTTTCATGGCACTAGCACTAGTGAGGTCACCAAGTATTCACAAAACCCCCCTCAACTGAGGGGGGTAAAGTATTGAAGGATCTGAAAGTATGACATAGGACAGGAATAGGTGTTTTACTGAAGAGGTGAATACTCAGCTTCCCTCAACTAGAAAGAGAGATATATTGAATGTGTGAACAGGCGAAACTGCTATGTATAAAGTCTATTATATATATTATTCCCACATAAATCTCTGTGACTATATTCCAGATAGGGTTACTGTAATAGAAACAGAATCATCTTCTAGAAACATAGTGAGATGTTTGTAGCTGGATCAGGACTCAGCTGAAGACATACTGCTGTTGCTGCTAAATATTGATGGATAGTAAATCTGATTAGCCATATGGGCATTAGAGTACATATAAAATTGGTGTTGGCACTCCGTCGGTTACGACGACGAGGGTTCCAGTTGATCCGATCAACGGAACAGCCTGCTTGTGAAATTAACGTGCAAGTGGCTGGGCACTCCACAGACACGTGTACCCTTAACGTAGTTCTCAGGGATATTCAGTGTGACACAGTGTGACAAGGCTGGCCCTTTGGATTACAGGCACAGCAGAAACAGGAAGTAAAAATGAGAGAAAGTTGTGGTGAAAGACTACAGCAGGGTTCGCCACCATCCCCTGCCAGAGCCTCGTGGAGCTTTAGGTGTTTTCGCTCAATAAACACTCACTCTGGGAATCTAAACCGCGAGTCTGCTGCCCTAACCATTGGGCCATTGCGCCTCCACATAAAATTGGTATATATAAAAGATTAATGTCAAGAAGTGCATTTACCATAAGACCTGTGGTGATTGGGGTGCAGGTAGAACTTGTGCATATTGAATAAATCTATTAGCTAGTCTATATCCTTCTCTATGATACAAGGGTACTGGTGAGGCTGTTGCATTTAAAGAGTAACTATCAGTTAGCCTGTGTTTATAAGTAAGACATTGGTGGGTTATTGTGGAGGCGCAATGGCCCAGTGATTACGGCAGCGGACTCGCAGTCATAGGATCGCGGTTTTGATTCCCAGACCGGGCGTTGTGAATGTTTATTGAGCGAAAACACCTGAAAGCCCCACGAGGCTCTGGCAGGGGATGGTGACAAACCCTGCTGTACTCTTCCACCACAACTTTCTATCACCCTTACTTCCTGTTTCTGTTGTGCCTGTAATTCAAAGGGTCAGCCTTGTCACACTGTGTCACGCTGAATATCCCCGAGAACTACGTTAAGGGTACACGTCTGTGGAGTGCTCAGCCACTTGCACGTTAATTTCACGAGCAGGCTGTTCCGTTGATCGGATCAACTGGAACCCTCGATGTCGTAAGCGATGGAGTGCCAACAACAACGGTGTGTTATGACAGAATGGTTAGCACACCAGACAAAGTGCTTAGCAACACTTTGTCTTTATGTTCCAAGTTCAAATTCCACCAAGGGTGACTTTGCCTTTCATCCTTTCAGAGTCAATAAAATAAGTACCAGTTAAGCACTGGGGTTGATGTATTTGACTTAACACCCTCTCCTGGAATCTTCCATAGTTTTTGATTTTATACAAGGGTACTAGTGAGGCTGTTGTGTTTAAAGAATAACTATCAGCTAGATTGTGTTCATAACTATGACATTGGTAGATGTTGTTGAAGCTATTATATATAAGTAAGTTTGTCAGTTAGGGTCTGTGGGTCTGTTCTCTAAAACAGAGGTTTTCAAACTTTTTGACTTGCGGACCCCTTTATATTTCAGGCTTTACCCTTATAAACGCTTATGAAATTTATACATAAATATTTGCTTAAAATAACATAAATTTTTACATTTATTTATTTAACAGTATTTAACAAATAGGTTTATTGTCAATTAAAAGATTTTGATTAAAAAACATATATAAAATTGAATTGCCCATAAAAAGTATTTGCTGTCCACAGTTTGAAAACCCCTGCTCTAAAACATGAAGAGATTTAATAAAAATGAAACATATCTCCTGAAATGTTTAAATTTATAACAGCTTGACTCATGGGCATTCCACGGTTGTTGACAACTAAGACAATAATTATTTATTGTCTGTTGTAAATACTTCCTACAGTCTCTTTCATTCTACTCTATTACTTCTCTAGTGATGATTCATCCCTCTGCTTTGTCTTATTCATTCCCAACTCTCTTTCTCTCTGTCTTTCTCTCTCTCTCTCTCTCTCTCTCTCTCTCTCTCTCTGTCTCTCTCTCTCTGTCTGTGTCTCTGTCTCTCTCTCTCTTGTTAGCTCATTATCTATCACTGTCCATATTTTCTCAAAATCAAAATCTATAGAAGATTCAGCATTTATTGGTTTCAAATTTTGGCACAAGGCCAGCAATTTCGGCAGGGGTGGTGGTGTTAAGTCAATTACATTGACCCCACTGCTCAGCTGGTACTTATTTTATTGATTCAGAAGGGATGAAAGGCGAAGTCAACCTTGGTGAAATTTGAACTCAGAACGTGAAGACAGACAAAATGCTGCTAACCATTCTGTCAGCTCACCACCTTAAATTCAGCATTTATTGTTCAGCAGACAGCAACTACTTCTGCTATGGTGCAGGTGTTAAAAATCAATTTAGTCCATCCCTGCATCCATCCATGTTACCCATCTATTCTTGTTGGAATGATGGGAGCTGAATCCTCGGACTTATCCTCTAGAGAACTCTCAGACATGTTCTTCAGAAAATACTTAGAAACAACCAGCAGCAAATGACATGGCTGGATCCACGAATGAGCCAACCAAGGCCCTGGATCTTATTTGACCATCTCACCCTTGGTCTACTTCTAAGTCTCCTGCTGACTAACTTGATATAATCTGTCCAGTAATTCTTTCATCATACCCACTAACCACATACCTGTAGAACTGGAGCTGTAACCCCTCACTGCTGAGTAGTGGCTTCACTTGGTGCAATTGATCTCCAAGTGCTTGCTTGTTTGCTTCCTGTTGTTGCTTGATGAGGTTGGCATCATCCCAGGTGAATGGTTCCAGAGACTTCATGCGCAGACCCGACCAGGTCCACCAATGCTCTCCATCGCTGGTGGTCCTGTGCCAGTCCCTCTGCATCCTCCAAAATCACATCGAACCACTGGAGGTCTTCCCCCAATCACATCCAGTCATCTGGTTCAGCTGCCTGTCACAAGGCCTCTTTCAGCTCCCAGCTGAGTGTAAAGCCTTGGTAGGATGATCGAGCTGGAGATAGAGGACAAGTCACCAACCTGATCTCCAAGTTATGCATGCTATGGGATATTGTTGCTTGTCACTGCTTGTATTTGTGCAGGAGTGGCTGTGTGGTAAGTAGCTTGCTTACCAACCACATGGTTCTGGGTTCAGTCCCACTGCGTGGCATCTTGGGCAAGTGTCTTCTACTATAGCCTCGGGCCGAGTAGATTTGGTAGACGGAAACTGAAAGAAGCCCGTCGTATATATATGTGTATATATATATATATATATATATATATATATATATATATATATACATATATATATATAAATATATATATATATATATATATATATATATATATATATATGTGTTTGTGTGTCTGTATTTGTCCTCCCTAGCATTGCTTGACAACCGATGCTGGAGTGTTTATGTCCCCGTCACTTAGCGGTTCGGCAAAAGAGACTAATAGAATAAGTACTAGGCTTCCAAAGAATAAGTCCTGGGGTCGATTTGCTCAACTATAGGCTGTGCTCCAGCATGGCCGCAGTCAAATGACTGAAACAAGTAAAAGAGAGTAAAGAGTATATATATATATATATATATATATATATATATATATATATTGCGAGCTCAGCGTGGACAGAAACCACACGTCGAGCAAAAGGGCAAAAGCTCGCTCGATCTCGATTTTCAAAGTGTACTGGATGTAAATATTTGAAATTGGTTCTTCTTGCTGGTTCCTATTACTGTCACCTTTGGCAGTACCAACACAACCTGTACCATTTTCATTAAGCATCACTGTTACTACTACTGCTACTACTATTACTATTACTACTACTTCTATGACCGCTATTACTTTAATTTCTTTAGTGTCTTGAAACCAGTGAAAGAACATGTATAAAACTTGGATACTTATATGCATGTGTGTGTTTGTGGGTATCTCCTTTCTTTGGCTTATTTAGTTCAATGGACTGTGGCCATACTGGTGCACCACACTGAAGGTTTTTCATTCAATGAATTGACCCCAGTAC
Organism: Octopus bimaculoides; assembly: GCF_046866305.1. Taxonomy (NCBI): domain Eukaryota; kingdom Metazoa; phylum Mollusca; class Cephalopoda; order Octopoda; family Octopodidae; genus Octopus; species Octopus bimaculoides. Next base: position 20,025,729 of record NC_142935.1, read on the forward strand.
TTATTTTTTATGCTTGATACTTACTCTGTTGGACTTTTTATTTAACCAAAACGCTAAATTATGGTCATGTAAACACACCAACACTTGTTAAGTGGTGGTGGAGGACAAACACAAATATTTGTAATCATACCCTTTTGGTCACTACTCAATCATGGATAAGGGTAGGTATGAAAAATAACTGAAGATAGCAAGTTTGCTTTTGCTTTTTTTTATCCATTTTCTTTCTTCAGCTGACCTAGAGACAGTAGTTCTTGCATCCCATTCAGCCTCCTATCTTTGATCAATTCTGAAAATAGCTCCAAAATGTTTGAATTTCTTCATGTGCTTCAATGTACTTCCACTAACACATGAAGCTCATTGGGCAGGCTTTCTTGAGAGGACCAATGTCTCGGTGTTTGCAACACTGATCTCCATTTCTGCCTTACAGCACTTGGCACTGAACCTATTTACTGCATGGCGATCATCACATTCCAACCAACTCAGTTATGCCATGGTTACACAACTATCTCTTGACTGATCTTACATATACTGGTTTTTATATCACTTCCACACTAGCTGCTCATATCCATCCAGTTCATAATGAGTATGAAAAGGAGAGATGACTATTCACATTCCTGGTGGAATCTAACATTAATTATTCAAGCAGACAATCGCAGCTCTCTGGCTGGTCAGCTGCTGTTAACCCCTGCCCCCAACCCATGCCAGCATGAAAAACAGATGTTAGATGATGATGATGATGAAACATTTGAGCATTCTTATATAGACTTAGCCCATTAGTGTTTAAACCAGCCCCATCCAACCAAAATATTCTTCCTATATTACATTCAAACTGGCCAGATCCAGCCTCTCATACCTACCCTACAATGTTAGTCTAAAAATTTTACAGTCACGTAATCAAAATCTCAAGGCTACAAGATGATACAGGATAAATTCAAAACAATGAGTGTTATATTTGATAATTTGATTGAATAATCTAAATCCTAAAAGGTTAAAGGTCAGTTCAGATTAAGCATGGAGGCATGTACCATTGCAGTGTGTCATTGTGTCTACCATTTGTTGGTATTTGCTCAAATTGTCCTCAGTAACGCTCCTAGCGATGTCCCGGTCAGTCCTCATCCTTGCAAGATACTTCCTCATCCACCATAACCATGTGGCATGTGGTTGGCCAACAAGAGCTGTTGCCACAGCCGGGCACTCAGAGGAGAGAACATGGTGTGCTGGATCTAACTTGGAAAATAAAGTAACATGATCAAACAGCCTGAGCTGACAGTAGATCAAATATTCGTTCTTAGGCAGGTGTTTGAGAAATCGTGATAATAAATTTGTGTCAAGTGTGTTTGCTTTGTGTCCATGAAACATAGTGTTGAGTGTTTTGCAGAAGTTTTTATTTTTACAGACAGGCAACTGCTTGTTGTTTTGAAGTCTCTGCACAAATGCCTTAATGTCTGCACTGGAACTTAATACCGTTTAAGTAGTGTCAAATCAAATTTTAGTTAAGTAAAATGATACTACATAGCATGTTGTATGACTGTAATAATTCTGCCAATCTACCACCAGATAGACCTGATTTAACCCTTTAGCATTCAAACTGGCCATGTCCAGCCTAAATATTCCCTCTTCTTTATGTTCTAACTAGCCTCTTACACCTACTCTACAATATCATTCCTAAAGAGTTACATCATGGAAATCTCACAGCTATGAGGTAATGCATGGCTAATTCAAAACAATGCAAATAAATAAGCATTACATTTGACAGAAGTAATCTGAATACTAGAATTTAAGTGTTAGGATGAGAAAAAAATGATCTGATAGAGGAAGGATACGGTATTAGAATTCCTGTTCTGAAGGCCAAATGAAGCCATCATGATGCTGACGTAAAATTGATACAGTTAATGTTGCTGTTGTTTAACCCTAGGTCATCTCTGATCCAGCAGACCTATGATCGAAGACACTGTCTTTTGTTCATGAATAGTGTGCGAAAGATTACTTTATCTAATGTGTTCTTCCAGTGTTTAAGACAATTTGCTTGGAGGAAGATTTATGTGGCTGCTATTTTTAGAGAGTCAAGTAACTGCATAGAGAATCGCTATTGACTGAGTTCAGGTTGATGATGTTGATGATATCAATAGTGGCTACATAAGATCTAATCCTTCTCTTACACCAAATGTCTCACATCTGTTTCATGTACATGCTATGAGGCAAATGCTTATAATTTTTTAGTGTTTTCTTTTTGTCCCCCAATATTCTTTTTTTTTTGTTTTTATCTATTAATCAGGAGTGTCCATGACTCTTTATAGGGCCTCTGAAGTTGGGATCAGGGAGGGAGAAAAGTATCTTCATACCAGATTCCTGGCCTAAAATAGCTGCAGCACAATGAATTTTTCTATAGGCACTCAAAAGCATCAAGTGATGGGTTAAGTTTACCACTCAGGTAGGCCATGGCAGGATTTGAACTAAAAATGCCAAGAACCAATACAAGTACTACAATGGCAACTGGTCTGACATTCTTACAGTTCTACTAATCCACTGCTTTGGATTACTGTTTTTTTTATCCCAAAAATGATGCAAGGTAAAATTGGCCTTAATGAGATTTGTAGTCAGAGTATTAAGACCACAAGGTATCTGGTTTGACATTCTTACTGTTCCTTCAATCAGTCACTTTGGATCATCTACATTTAATGTCTGTTTTCACCATTGGCATGGGTTGGACGGCTTCACCGGAACTGGCAAGATCAGGGAGCACACCATATTCCATAGTCTAATTTGGCTTGATTTATACAGCTGGATGCCCTTCCTAAGGCCAGCCACTCCACAGAGTTCAGTGAGTGCTTTTTACATGGCACTGTCACCTGTGCTTTTGATGTGGCACCAGCACCAATGCTTTTTACATGGCACTAGCACCAGTGCTTTTTATGTGGCACCTTGGTTTTAGGATCCCAATTCTGTTGTGGTGGGCGGGTCTGCTTGAGTACAGCAATGCACCACATATCTCAGTCCTCAACACTTTTTATTGACCTCTCAAAAAGATGAAAGGCAAAGTTGAATCTTGGCAGAATTTGAACTCCACCAAAAAAAAAAAAAAAAAAAAAGAAAGCCCCCAAAATAACAAACAAAAAAAACTGGAGCTAATACCACAATACTTTTTATCTGACATTCTAAAAGTCTGCCTATTCACTGAGGGATGGTTTGCGGTGGTAGTGGTAGTGGTAGTGGTAGTGGTGGTGATGATAATGGACATGAAAGCAGCTAAGTATATTTATTGTAAATGGTGGTGATGGAATATTGTTGCTGTTCAAAAGCCATTAATAGTAATTAAAAAGGATGTGTATATTTAGAGATATTGACCATTTATGCAGCAAGAGATGAGGAGGAGGAAGATTGTGAAATGGGAAGCAGGAAGTTATTTAATTAGCTATCTTTTTGCTCGATAAGTTGTTGTTAGTAAGACTGAGTTTATTATTGTTATGCACTGGCACCCAGCACAATAGAGTCGTTTGTTTTGCCAGAGAGTCCGTCTATTTTTGTCTGCTTTTTATATTCACTGAGTTTATTTGGAGTTACTGTCTGTGCGTGTGTGTTTTCCTTTTCCTAAATTTATTTCAATCAGTGGTTCTTAACTTCGGTGGTAGTATCCCTCTGGGACCATTGAGAACTTATAAGGCAGTGGTTCTTAAATGGGGTCCATAGGCACAGGAGTGGCTGTAAGCATCGTAGAACCTGCCCTTCTCTATCTCTCTCTCTCTCTCTCTCTCTAATTCTTCGAAACGCTGGTGTTTTAATGGTGGCAGCTGATGAAGGAGATGTTTCTATGTGGCTTGCTTGTTTGTTGCACCTTGTTTATCATTTTGTCCATGTTCTTTTGCCACGTCATGTACCCAGTTATGTATCTATGTGTACATGTGGATGAAGGTATATACACACATGTACATATATATGCATATACTCATATATTGTTTTTATATATATATATATATATATATATATATATATATATATATATACATATTTAAAATTTATTAATAAGGGTAGAAATTGATATTAATCAATTAAAACCAGTGGTCTAGCTTATTAAAAAAATCCAAAGATTAAAATTATATTACATACAAAAATAAGAGAGCCGAATCATCTAACCACGTGGTTAGATGATTCGGCATCTATTTCTAGCATATAGGAGTCCACTTTTGCTGGTCATTCCTCTTATTTTTGCAAATATATATATATATATATATATATATATATATGTATATGTATATATATATATATATATAAAAAGAAAATAATATGCTTTTATTTGTGCGTTGTGTGTGTCTATACATATATATATATATATATATGTTTATTTGTGCATTGTGTGTGTATATATATATATATATATATATATAATATATTTGAGTATATGTGGTGTGAAGTTGTGTATCCTAATGAAGGAACAAAATACACCACACTGGCAAGTTTGCCACATTTTTGCCTCACTGTTAATGCTTAATGTGCCAGAAACAATGACATATATATATATATATATATATATATATATATATATATATGCGAGTAAAAATAAATACAAAAAAGGTGGATTTTTTTGTATGATTGTGTATAGAGGAATATATTATTTTGCTTAAAAGAGTTCCAACACTGTCTGTTTTTTATGTTTTATTTATATTCCTGCAGAACTAATGTGGGGTATAGAATATGGAATATACAATATATAATATAATATACAATATATAATATAAAATAAAATAAAAATGGATGGCACCATGAAATAAAGTATTGAATGTAGATGAAATATTGAGTGTTCAATATAAAGGATCAAATATATAAATATATAAATATAAATATATATATATAAAGGCGACTCGAGTTTCAGGGCTATTTCCCTTCGTCATGGCCGGTATGATACACACACACACACACACATCTATATACATTTATATTTGTATGTTCTTAAAAAGATTTTATGTAAAACCAACCATTTCAAAACTGAGTCAGCATCTGTTGTTGACTGTGTCATGGCATTGTAGGAGTAATTGAGTTCAATTGTCTTTGTTTAGCCTTAATTATTTAGGTGGCATCCATTTCCCCTAAATAAAGGGGGCACCCCTGTAAAGACTTCACATTTCTCAAAACATTGTCAGTGATTTTTCTACAATTTTTTTTTTTTAAACCTTTTTTTACTTGTTTCAGTCATTTGACTGCGGCCATGCTGGAGCACTGCCTTTAGTCGAGCAAATTGACCCAAGGAATTATTCTTTGTAAGCCTAGTACTTATTCTATCGGTCTCTTTTTTCCTAACCGCTAAGTTACGGAGATGTAAACACACCAGCATCGGTTATCAAGCCAATTTAGAAAATAACTTACCATTTATGCTTACCCGGAGTTACTTCCTTCACCTCATTTTCATTTAAATCACAGTGCTCCAGCATGGCCGCAGTCAAATGACTGAAACAAGTAAAAGAATAATAGAATATATACACCGAATAGGGCAATTGTCATGCACAAAATAAGTCGAATATTCCCCAAAATTGTGCTGGGTGCTTATTATGTGCCCTCAGCATGGGTGCATTTATGCAGCACTGGCATAGGTGCTTTTTAAGAGGCACCAGCACCAGAAAAGACAGGCTTGTTTGTGTGGAAGACAGCTATTTTACTTAACTTGATATGTCTTGATATCAAGTACAGCAAATTGCCACATCTCCCAGTCCCTTATCATTTCTTTAGTGAGGCCTAGCATTCAAAAAATAAGCACCAGGATTAATCTGATCAATTCAACCTCTGAACACAGTGCCCCAGCATGGCCACTGTTCACTAATTGAAGCAAGTAACAATAACAGAATAGCACAACTTGGGTTATTAATGTTTTAATTGATTTAGTATTGTATTTTCCTTAATATTGTTCTCTCAGGGGTAAAAATGCAGATGCCTTGATTCATATTCTTAACAACCCACCGGCTGACACAAAAGTTTCCAGGGTAAGTACTGGCATATGTTTGTCTGTTTTAACCTTTTAGCATTTAAACTGGCCATATCTGTCCAAAATATTCTATTGGTTTTATGTTTAAACTGGCCGGATCTGGCCTCTCACAGCTACCTTTACCCTTTCGTTACCAACCCGGCTGAAACCGGCTCTGGCTCTGAGTACAAATGTCTTGTTTTCATAAGTTTTGAATTAAAATCTTCCACTAAACCTTAGTCACAATTTATGTTCCTAACACTAGCTTAATGATAACTAAGTTATTTTACTAAATTCTTTGTTATATTTAAAGTAATTGAAAGAAACACAGAACCTCTCAAAATAAATACAGTAACGAAAGGGTTAAAGTATTATTCTAAAAATAAACAATGATGTCATTGAAATCTCAAATCTACAAGAAAATACATGACTAATTCAAATGAATTTGAATCGTGACATGTGTAAGGATTTTCGAGCGAGATCGTTGCCAGTGCCCCTGGACTGGCTCTTGTGCGGGTGGCACATAAAATACACCATTTTGAGCGTGGCTGTTGCCAGTACCACCTGACTGGCCTTCGTAGGATTTTCGAGCGAGATTGTTGCCAGTGCCCCTGGACTGGCTCTTGTGCGGGTGGCACATAAAATACACCTTTTTGAGCGTGGCTGTTGCCAGTACCGCCAGACTGGCCTTCGTGCGGCTGACACGTAAAAGCACCCACTACACTCTCTGAGATTGGAGGCTGGTGTTGCCATCCGGTTTCACCAGTCCTCAGTCAAATCGTCCAACCCATGCTAGCATGGAAAGCGGACATTAAACGATGATGATGATGATGATACATCTGACAAAGTAATCTGAATGCTAAAGGGTTGAAATAAACAATACAGATTTGGATACTTTGATGTCATTCCTTATTGTTTTTGTTGTTGTATATACATAGCTTGTTAAAACAGAAACTCCCTAAACAGTTATACATATAGTAAGATCAAATTTAACCCTTTTGTTACCGCATCTATTTTGAGATGTTCTGTGTTTCTTTCAATTACTTTAGATATAACAAAGAATTTAGTAAAATAACTTAGTTTCGTTAGAAAACAAATGATGTTCGCCAAATCAGAAAGATCCCTAGTTTTTTTTATAGAGTTAGAATATGTCTAAACTATGAAGTGTTTGACAGCATATAAAGCTCACTCCAATTTCAGCTGCACATATTCAGGAGGAAAGATTTTAGTGCATTAAAGCTTGTGGAGATCTGACTACATATACGGAACTTGGGAGTGGTTTTTTGAGATATTTCCTCTGGAAAAATGGGTGCATTTCCATGCCAATAATATAGCAAGTCATGTGATCACAGTAACAAGCTTGCAATAAGGTTAAATATAAAGCAATTCTTAGGAACTTTGTAAGGAATTGTGGTTTCTGGTGAACAATTTTGGGAGAAACCATTTTACATTGTATATAAGCAATAATTCATGCATGGTAATGACTACTATGGCTGTGGAATTGGTACACAAAATGTTTGATGACAACTTTGATTCCTCTATTTGTAATTAGGCTAATCAGATATATCTAATTTTGAATGACAGCTCACAACATATTTGACCTATGTGAATCAAGATACTTTTTAGTACTCTGTTCGGTAAAGGTTATTGTGGCTTTTTGTGTTATTAAAGAAGTTCTAAACAATTAAGCAGAAAATAAAACTAAAAGAGGCAAGTATAAAAGAAATAGACTTTAAAAATATCAAAGAAAATCAGGAATATCTTTATTTACATCATAAATAAAACTAAAAGGTTTGAACATCTACAGCAATTTATCAAATGACTGTTTTATTAAATAGACTCAATTTGATACATGAAACTTCATTTTGAGATTAAAACCTTGTTCGAGTATAAAATTTAAGTGAATGTAACAAGAAAGATGACATCAAAATCCAATAAAAATGATATACTCTTTTACTTGTTTCAGTCATTTGACTGCAGCCATGCTGGAGCACCGCCTTTATTCGAGCAAATCGACCCCAGGACTTATTCTTTGGAAGCCTAGTACTTATTCTATTGGTCTCTTTTGCCGAACCGCTAAGTTACAGGGATGTAAACACACCAGCATCGGTTGTCAAGCGATGTTGGGGGGACAAACACAGACACACAAACACACATATATATATATATATATATATATACATATACATATACATATATACAACGGGCTTCTTATGGTAAATTATGTAAAACATCTTCTTAGAATCAGAACTGTATCTATTGGATCTTTCTTTACAGAAGCCCTTAAATCTGATTTGATTATTTTCACTGCAGTAAGCAGTCAAATTATTTCAATGAAGTAGGAAATTTTTATGTATTATTTTACAATTCGCATTTGGTAGGGATCACTACATTTTTTACTAACTGCAAGCTTTCTATTCTGACTCCCAGAGCTTTCATATGTCCTTAGTAACTATAAATGAACCTGATTAGTAATATTCACTAATTACTACACTACTTGCCCATCTTTTCATTGCTTTGAGCCTTGCTACTTTCTGGTATTCACACAAATAAGGCAAGACTGATAAATTATTCTATAATGAAGAAGACATTTCACTGTTAGAACTAATATATAGAATATTGTTGTTGTTGGCACTCCGTCGCTTATGACGTCGAGGGTTCCAGTTGATGCGATCAATGGGACAGCCTGCTCGTGAAATTAACATGCAAGTGGCTGAGCACTCCACAGACTCGTGTACCCTTAACGTAGTTCTCGGGGAGATTCAGCGTGATACAGAGTGTGACAAGGCTGACCCTTTGAATTACAGGCACAACAGAAACAGGAAGTAAGAGTGAGAGAAAGTTGTGGTGGAAGAGTACAGCAGGGTTCGCCACCATCCCCTGCCGGAGCCTCGTGGAGCTTTAGGTGTTTTCGCTCAATAAACACTCACAACGCCCGGTCTGGGAATCGAAACCGCGATCGTATTGCTGCGAGTCCGCTGCCATAACCACTGGGCCATTGCGTCTCCACATACAGAATAGAACTATAATATTATACTACCTGCTCTGATCACCATAATGTCATCACATACCTGTATGCTTGCTGTGGTCATAGTAGTGGTTGGACACACTTGTGCAAGTTAGTTACCAAAAGCTCTCCAACAAAGCTAGTGTGGAGTTTAATTGAAGCATTTTCAAAATATTTTAATATTACATAGCACATTCACCTGAGCTGGTCTGTGTTTTCTTTCAGCAAATTACCAAGTCGTTCATACTATATTGGAAGTATTTGTACACCTGCTTGTTGTAACTTGTTATCACTGTTATGTTTTGGTAACATTAACTAAGACAGCATAAAAGCATTGAAAACATCATTTAAATCACGTCTAGTAACAATATTTCTTCATCTTATTTCGTTATTGTCCACAAGGGGCTAAACATAGAGGGCACAAACAAGGACAGACAAAGGGATTAAGTCGATTACATCGACCTCAGTGCGTAACTGGTACTTAATTTATCGACCCCAAAAGGATGAAGGGCAAAGTCGACCTCGGCAGAATTTGAACTCGGAATGTAATGGCAGACGAAATACCGCGAGGCATTTCGCCCGGCACGCTAAAGTTTCTGCCAGCTCGCTGCCTTTTTCTTAGTCTTATGAAGATAATTCACAATTAAGAATAATTGACTTTCAGTTTTCTTTTTCTTCTTTTAACAGGACAAAACATCCCAACTGACAACGAAAGTTCTCACATCATTCCGAGGCAATGATATGGACACTGCTGTTGAAGGTCTAAATTCTAAACAGATAGATATGTTGATGAAATACATTTATATAGGTTTTGAGTTCTTCTCAGAAGGTAGCAGTGCCATATTGCTTACATGGCATGAAAAGGTAAACTATTTCACCATTTTCCTCCTTTTTCGTTTTGTTTTAAATATATCTTCTGCTAAGTCTTGTTGGAAGCAGGAGATTTCCCATCAGCTACGACAGCTGAATTTCAACCACTGGATATGAAATAGGAATCTGAGAAACAGATATATGTCTGTAGGGTTAAGAAGTATGTTCTACAACCACTTAGTTCTGGGTTGAGTTCCACTGTGTGGTACTTCACAATACCCCCAGGCTAATCAAATCTTGTTAGTGGAGTTGGTAGATGGAAACTGTATGGAAGCTTGTTTAGATATGTATACCACAATGATGATGATGATCATCATCATCATTGTTTAACGTCCGCTTTCCATGCTAGCATGGGTTGGACGATTTGACTGAGGACTGGCAAGCCAGAAGGCTGCACCAGGCTCTAATCTGATCTGGCAGAGTTTCTACAGCTGGATGCCCTTCCTAATGCCAACTACTCCGAGAGTGTACTGGGTGCTTTTACGTGCCCCGGCACGAGGGCCAGTCACCCGGTACTGGCAACGACCACACTCAAAAAGGTGTTTTTTATGAGCCACCTGCACGGGAGCCAGTCCAGCGGCACTGGCAACGACCTCGCTTGAATGATTTTCTAACGTGCCACCGGCACAAATGCTACAAGGCAACGCTGGTAACGATTACGCTCTTATGGTGCTATTTACGGGCCACTAGCATGGAAGCCAGACAGCTGCTCTGGCAATAAACACGCTCGACAGTGCTGATTAGTACTCCACTGGCGTGGTGACCAGTCATCGAGTATGGTTCAATTTCGATTTCACTTGCCCCAAAAGGTCTTCGCAAGCAGAGTTTAGTGTCCAATGAAGGAGAGGTTGGCATGGGTGCCAGTCGGATTCGGTTCAATTTCGATTTCAGATTCAAATTTCAAATTCCAAATCGTAACCATCATTGTTTAAACATTCACTTTTCCATACTCTTATCACTCTCACCCTTTTTTCTTAAATGTGGGTAGTTCCTCTACTGCAAGAAACCTGTTCTGTCCAGGCCCTATTCTCTCATACTTTACCTCTCTCGACTGGCATAAAGTTACCTTCTTGTGCAAGCTGCATGACAACCACAGTAATGCTGGTGACGCAAAAAAGAGCAACTGGTATCAGCCATGAAGTGGTTGGTATTAGGTGGGGGGGGGGCATCCAATTGTAGAAGGCATGCCAAAACAAACACTTGTGAGCATGATGTGATTTTTTTTTTTTTTTTGAGAATGATGTTGGTGGATAGGTGAGAGAGGCCAGATCTGGCCGTCATCATCATCATCATCATATTCCTGCTTTCCATGCTGGCATGGGTTGAAAGCAGGTAGTTTTGGGGTCAGATATAGCTGGTTTATATGCTACAGAATTAAACCCTCCAACCTGTGCCAGTTTGGCTCATGGATGTGAAATGATGACGATATACAATGTGGCCCAAAAGTAGGTTTACAGTTATCACATAGGCACTTTAAATTTCTTTTATAACATTTTGCTACATTTAAATTTCTAACTGAAAAGGGAACTTGACAAAATGAACTAAATCAGCATGGAATAATGGTTTCCTATTTTTTTGTAATTAAGATCTAAACTGTTACTCTTTTACTTGTTTCAGTCATTTGACTGTGGCCATGCTGGAGCACCGCCTTTCAGTCGAGCAAATCGACCCCAGGACTTATTCTTTGTAAGCCTAGTACTTATTCTATCGGTCCCTTTTGCCGAACCGCTAAGTTATGGGGACGTAAACACACCATCGGTTGTCAAGCAATGCTGGGGGGACAAACACAGAAACACAAACATACACACACACACACACACACATATATATATATACATATATACGACGGGCTTCTTTCAGTTTCCTTCTACCAAATCCACTCACTTGTAGAAGACACTTGCCCAAGGTGCCACGCAGTGGGACTGAACCCAGAACCATGTGGTTGGTAAGCAAGCTACTTACCACATAGCCACTCCTACGCCTATGTTAATATATGAATGTGAAAGAGATGGTTGACTAACTGTAAACCTACTTTTGGGCCACCCTGTATATATATATATATATTTGTGTGTGTATATATCTGATCATATTTATGTATGTAATATATGTTTCCTTTTGTTTGTAGGTGTTTGCCATTGGCGGTTTGGGCTCAATAATCCGTGTGCTGACAGATCGCAGCAGAGTGTAACAGCAAGCCTTGCCAGTTGTTGCTAGCACTGAACAGACAACAGCTCTTCTGATGGATATATTGCGATCTTTCTGTGTTGCTCAGCCAACATCCAGGATCTGCATAAGGAAAAGAAGCACAACTATATATACATAAATACATACAAACATACATTCATACGTACTTACATACACACACACACACACACACACACACACACACACACACACACACACACACACACACATGTACAATTAAAAATATGTGTACAGTTCCCCAATCTGTTAAAACTATTCATGGAAGCTTCGCAAAGCAACCTAATAGTATTGGAACATCTACAGTAAATATATTTTTCCCTTTATTTTTTTTTTTATATATTTCATTTATTTTAGTTTCTTGTATTTAATTTTTTAATTTTTTTTTTGGTATAAAGCTTCTTTAATTATACTTGTTTTGGTTTTTTTTTAACATTTGCATATGAAGTATATAATTTAGAATTTGTGTTTAATCCCTATCTAGATACTTTTTATTTATTTATATAGTCATTATTTTTTTTTTTTTGCTTTCTTTTCTTTTATTAGCTATCAGTTAATAATTTGGTTTGTTCAGTAGGTGGGGGTAGGTGTGGAATAACAATTCGACCATTACAAACAAAAAAAAAAAAAAGCAAAAACAAAAGAAAGAAGCAAAAAAAATGCATACCACCAAAGATGTACCTTTTGCAATGAAACAATTGATTCAAGATGTTAGAAAGTCATTTTTTATTTTTTTAAATAAAAAACTATAAAGAAAAAAAAAAAATTCAAAAAAAAAAGTAAAGAAAAAAAAAGACATCTGATTGCAAATTAGTGTTGTTTTAAACATATTTTACGTCACCAAAGGCACGCACATAAAAAACGAAAAATTGTAGGGATCAATATTCACTTGAAGACAAATTTAACAGTTTAACTGGGTGAAGATGGGAGCAAATTGTTTTCATCTGTGATGATGACAACAGTGATGATGATGATGACAATGATGCAAGAGTTTTGTTTTCACAATTTTAAGTTTCTTTAATAGCTTTAGATTCATTCATTCATTTTTATTATTATTATTATTATTATTATTATTATTATTATTATTATTATTAAGGCGGCAAGTTGGCAAAAATCATTAGCATGTTCTGAGTTGAAATTCCACCAAGGTCAGCATTGCCTTTCACCCTTTTTTTTTTTTTTTTTTTGGTGGGGGTGGGGGTCGATAAAATATGGACCCGCTAAGCACTGGGGCTGACATAATCAATATGCCCATCCCCCCTCCCCCGAAAATTGCTGGCCTTGTGCCATTATTATTATCATCAATATTATTATTATTATTATTATTATTATTATATCTGGCAAGCTGTCAGAATCATTACTGCACTGGACAAAAATGTTTAGTGGCATTTCTTCTGGTTTTACATTCTGAGTTCAAATTCTGCTGAGGTCACCTTTGCCTTTCATCCTTTCAGGGTTGATAAAATATGTACCAGTTCCGCAGTGAGGTTGACTAACCACTCCCCCGAAATTTCTGACTTTGTGCCTATAGTAGAATTATTATTATTATTATTATTATTATTATTATTATTAAATCAGCAAATTGTCCTTTTAAAATCAAGGGCTACCACTGACGTGCTCTTTCTTTCTTAATCACTTTTTTTTAAGAAAATCTCGTTTTGAATCCATTTTTTTTTTTTTTTGTCTCTATTCATAAAACTAGAGGAAAAAGAAAATGGAATTAACTTAAGACCATATTTATATCCAAAATAAACCTCTTATTTAATCCTTGAAATACTGACTCATTGGAAGCAAATATTTCTTTCTATATCTTATCTCTTTTAATTAATGTATATGTGACCTCATCTATATATATATGTCACCATAGCAACTTAGTTTAAGCCTACTAATTTGGGCAGTCAGGGGTTTTAATGTCCTTTTGGGAGTTTTGGTGAGCACAGCTGTACAGCAAACAGCAGATGCAGTGTTCAATTCCCTCAGGCGATGTTACAGTTTTACTCCACCTTCTATATTAGATCTATATGATTTTATGTGACGATCATATGAACTTAGAGTACATTGTTGTGTTGTCAGTTTCATTCAAGGATGTAAGCTTGCAGTCATCAGATGTGAAAGTGATGTACTCTTTTTGAAGTTTGTATAATCATAATGTAAAGCTATTCATCTCTGTTCCATTAAACGCTGCATTTTTTGTCTTATTAAATCACACCAGATTTTATATATATACACACACACACACACACATGTATACACACTCATACATACACATATATACTAAGAGAATCACAATTTAAGGTGAAGTACTCAAAAACATAAGGCAGAGTGGTGAGGATGTTAATTTATTTCTCTTTGTCTTACTCTTTCTTCTCTATTATATGAATAAACATGTGCATACATACATACATATATATATATATGATATACACAGTCACATATATAATATATTCACAGTCACATATATAATATATTCACACGTGTTAATTACTGAAGCTCATCTTGTTGGCAACTGACTTCATTATTTCCTTGCTCATTAGCATTATTATTTACAGCATGAACCCTTTGTCAACATCAACATTTACATTAAAATCTTCAAACTGTTGTTGGAAACTTGTAATCAAGCTGCCTCCCCCTCCTCCTCCTTCTCCTTCTCCTTTTCCTTCTTTTTCTTCTTCTTAGTAATTAAAAAATTTGTCAGTGAAGTTTGGTTGTTGTGTATATATATGTGAGTGTGGGTGTTTCAAAAGAATTTAAATAAAAAAGCAGGTGATATTAATTATGCATTCATTCTTTATTCCGTCTCTTCAAAGTAAATTCTATTAATACGGTAGGTACTTTAATATTCTGGCAGTGTCGGGTCATCATTATTAGACTGTTTCATTTCCCAGTCGGAAACTCATCACTTAAAATGGTACCCTTAATTTACAATATTTCAGCATAAATAAAAGTAATGTAATTTATAAATATAACAGTAAGAAAATAAAAAGAGAGAAAAATTAATATAAAAAAAAAAATGTGGCTGTGTGGTAAGAAATTTGCTTCCCAGCCACAAAGTTCTGGGTTCAATCCCACTATGACACCTCGGATAAGTGTCTTCTACTATAGCCTTGTGAGTGGATTTGGTAGATGGAAACTGAAAGAAGCCCATCACACACCCACGTGTGTGTCTGTGTTTGGCCCCCACCACTGCTTGACAACTGGTGTTGGTGTGTTTATGTCCTAAGCGGTTCAGCAAAAGAGACTGATAGCATAAATACTGGGGTTGATTAGTTTGACTAAAATTCTTCAAAGTGGTGCTCCAGCATGGCTGAAGCAAGAAGAACAAAAGAATGCAGTAAATATATAACCAAAACAGGTACATTCACTCCCTCAGTTGTTAATGTCACACCAGGGCAAGCAGGTAAGTTTGGCTTTTGAGATCTTTGGAAAACTGGTCCATTGATAATGGATTTAGAGTTTTTCCTTATTTTGTTAGTGAAAGCATCAGATAATGTTTGGGAGGCTACTCGGCTATTATGGCCCCTCAACCTTGCAATAACCTGAGAATATACTGTTTAGGGGTTGCCTTGGAATAGTTTGGTTTTTTTCTTTTTTTTTTTTTCTTCTCTGAAAGAAATAGTGTTCCCAGGTGTAAATTTTAAACGGGAGAGTGTGTATATCTGGTTTCATTATTTATTAATTTCCTTTCCCCCCTCCCCTCTCTCTCTCTATTTTCTTACTGTTTATTTGTGTAAATTCTGTTACTTTTCACTGAATTGTTTATTGCAAATAAAGCAAATAATTTCAATTGCTAAGGCCTTTGGGAAAGGATCTCATAATTTTTTTTATGTTTCCTTCCTTAAAATCTCGGATTTCATGTGTCTAAAAAAAAAAAATTAAAAAAATAAGAAAACAACATTATTGTTACATTTCTGTAATCCTATCTTAACTAAATTCTCATTTTTTTTCCTTTACAAGAAAACCCTGTAAAATGTCATGAAAAAGAAAAAAAAATATAAGAATTTGTGGAACATTTTGATTAAAATAACAGAAGGTATCCTCTATTATATTTGTTTTTTTTTTTTTTCTCACATTTTTTAAACTTCATGAACTCTCTCTCTCAAAATAAATCCTTGTATTTGGATCAAATAAAATTCTCCGAATATGAAATTAAAAAAAAAAATAATAAATGGCTAATTTCAGCCTTCAGATTTAATTACCTCCCTTTATTCCCACCCTTACTTTTTTTCCATTGAACTTCAGTTGTATGACAATATTCAAGCTCTTTTTTTGAGGGTTAGATAATTCCTCTCTATCTTCGTCTTTTTTTTTTAACATCTTTCTCTTTGTATGTTTTGTATTCTGTTTCTTGATTTTAACAATTTTTTTTGATATTTTTATTGTTTAAAAGCAGTATAATTAATTAATCTTGATTCAATAGTTACTTTTTTTTTAACAATCTTTTTTCTTCAATATTTTTTATCTTTCTTCGTTTTTAAGCTTAATTCACTTTAAATGATTTTTTTCCCTTTTTTCTTTTTTTGTAAAATCTATTATCATTTTATATTAAAAGAAATTATGAAAAAAAAAAAAAGCCTGCAAAATATTTGTTTTGATGTGTATTGATTTTAGAAAAATTATTAGTACTTTTTTTAATTTTGTTTTTACTAAAATTCACAAATGTTTGTTTGCTTTTACAAATTGTTTTTTGTGCAGATTATTATAGCAAGAAAAAAAAAAAAACAAACAAACCATTTTCTTGTTGATTTTTAGCTTTTACAGATGAGCACACATCTCTAGGTAAAGAGCTATAAATCAATTGAACTTACCTCCATTTATTACTAGTATTTGTGTTATTGAAGATAACACCTAGCTTGTGAAGGTAGCACATTACATATTACTGCACAGTAGCTCTTGTCAGCCAAGCACCTCGGGTACATCAAGCTGGCTTGTTGTTGTTGGCACTCTTGCTTACGACGTCGAGGGTTCCAGTTGATCCGATCAACGGAACAGCCTGCTCGTGAAATTAACGTGCAAGTGGCTGAGCACTCCACAGACACGTGTACCCTTAACGTAGTTCTCGGGGATATTCAGCATGACACACTGTGACAAGACTGACCCTTTGAATTACAGGCACAACAGAAACAGGAAGTAAAAGTGAGAGAAAGTTGTGGTGAAAGAGTACAGCAGGGTTCGCCACCATCCCCTACCGGAGCCTTGTGGAGCTTTAGGTGTTTTCGCTCAATAAACACTCACAACGCCCGGTCTGGGAATCGAAACCGCGATCCTATGACCGCGAGTCCGCTGCCCTAACTACTGGGCCATTGTGCCTCCACGATGTGATGTATAACTTTCTACTTAATGTACAAGGTCAGAAATTTTCAGGGAAAGGGTTAGTCGATGCCATTAAGTCCTGTACTTGATTTGTACGTTATTTCATTGACTCCAGAGGAATTACTGACAATGTTGACTTCAGCAGGATTTGTACATTGAACATAAAGAGTTGGAATAAATATCGCAAAGCCATTTTTTCCATTTCTCTATGGATTCTGAGTGCTCACCACTGTATAATGGTTAGCGCTTACCCCTTCCGATTATTTATTTACTGATTAACTTCACCATTTCTTCATTTTCAGTGATTTTATTGCTTTTCATTGTCCATTTGCTCCGTCTTTTATTTTTATCATTCACCTTTTTTTTTTTTTTTACTTATTTCGGTCATTGGATTGTGGTCATGCTGGAGCACTGTCTCGTATCGGTTTCATTAAACAAACCAACCCTAGCACTTGTTTCAAAAGTTTGGTACTTATTCTATCGATTTGTTTTGCCGAACCTTTAAGTTATGGGGACATAAACAATTATCACTGGCTGTCAAGCAGTGTGTGTGAGGACACACATACACACACATCATCTATGTATCTATCTATTTATTTCTATATATGTAACAGGCTTCTTTCAGTGTACTGAGCGTTCAGAGATGTGAATTTTTCCGAGAAATAAAATATCTAAACTAGGTTAAAATACATTATTTACATTATTTACATTTGATAGATATTTGTCCTCATCTTCTTTGTTGTTAATACGTTTCGGCTGATATATCCTCCAGCCTTCATCAGGTGTCTTGGGGAAATTTCGAACCTGGGTTCTCATCCCTAAAGTATTTTTCGGTGTTATTATTATGATAGTTATTTTTCAGGTCACTGCCAGGAATCGAACTTGGAATCTTGGAGTTAGTAACCCGTGGGCATATGGCGTAGTGGTTAAGAGTGCGGACTACTAACTCCAAGATTCTGAGTTCGATTCCAGGCAGTGACATGAATAATAATAACGATAATGATAATAATAATAATAACGATAATGATAATAATAATGATAAGGCGCCGCAGTGGCTGTGTGGTAAGTAGCTTGCTTACCAACCACATAGTTCTGAGTTCAGTCCCACTGTGTGGCACCTTGGGCAAGTGTCTTCTACTGTAGCCTCAGGCCGATCAAAGCCTTGTGAGTGGATTTGTTAGATGGAAACTGAAAAAAGCCCATCGTATAAATGTATGTATATATATATGTGTTTGTATGTCTGTGTTTGTCCTCCCACCATCGGTTGACAACCGATGCTGGTGTGTTTACGTCCCCGTAACTTAGCAGTTCGGTAAAAAGAGACCGATAGAATAAGTACTAGGCTTACAGAGAATAAGTCTTGGGGTCGATTTTCTCGACTAAAGGCAGTGCTCCAGCATGGCCGCAGTCAAATAAATGAACTAAGAAAAAGAGTAAACGAATAATAATAATAATAATAACAACAACATCGAAAAATACCTTAGGAATGAGAACCCAGGTTCGAAATTTCTCCAAGACACCTGATGAAAGCTGGAAGGTATATCAGCTGAAACATTGGGTTAACAACAAACAAGATGAGGACAAATATCTGTCAAATGTAAATAATGTACATAATCCCCCATCTCTTAAATATAGAACTGTATTAGGTTAAAATACTTGTATATCAGACGCATTTTCAAAGAAATAAAAACCTTTGGTGAGATTAGAACATGAATAGGAAGTTGTGTTATCAGTGAGCAGGTATATGCCTGATGACGCATTAAGTCCAATAAAATTTTAATATTTAAGGCCTCACTTTCTTCAGTAATTTCCATAAATGTTTTACACACTCACACGCACACGCGTACTCACACACACACACCGAACAATGAGAATGAGTGTTCAAGAAAGCATTTGTGTTTGCCACCTTGGAATCCTCTGTGTAGTGGGTTGATCCACTACTCAGGAAGAGACTATTCTAGAGTACGTTCTGTCTTGTCTTCGAAACGTCTAGATAGAATAGAGACAGCTGATGAAGGGATATTCCAAGTGGCTTTCCGTTTTCCTATGTGTTCGTTCCGTTGTCTGTAGTTTATTGTTCTAACGTCCTGTACCCTGATATGCATGTATATACACATGTAGATGTAAGTATGTACATATATGTGTGTATACATGTATATATATTCTTTGTATTATTATATATATATATATATATATATATATATATAAAGGGCATTAACTGTGCATCAATGCCTCACGCTATCGAGGGACTAAATTAATGCCCTTTATATATTATTAAATATATCTATGAAGAAACGATGAATTTTTTCATAACGAAATTTTTCGTTATTTTTTCATTATGAGGTTTTTTCACGCTGACTACTTGATAAATTCTTATAAAGAATTTATCCTATATTATATTATATAGATAGATAGATAGATAACCTCTGAATTTTTGAGAAAATACCTCTTTCTTCTAACAAGTATAACCTAAATATTAATCCTGTATATCTTTGGTTTAATAGTTATAAATTAAGAAAGGCAGTGAGCTGGCACAAATGCTAGCTCACTAGGTGAAATGGTTAGCGGTATTTCCGCTGTCTTTACTTCTGAGTTCAAATTTCACCAAGGTCAAGTTTGCTTTTCATCCTTTCGGGGTCGATAAATTAAGTACCAGTTGCGTACTGGGCTGATCTAATCGACTGGCCCCCAGCCCCAAAATTTCAGACCTAGAGTAGAAAAGAATACTTATAAATGGAGTATCTGCCTTTAAGTTGGCTTTAAAAAGAAATAAAGGATTTTTAATTTGGCACTCATCAACTAAATTCAATCATAAAACTGCGGCCATGAAGGGCTAAGTCAATCTAATCAGCAACTACACATTTTATTTTTGAAAACATATCAATTCTGTCATTTCGACCCCCACCCCACCCATTGTTGCCGAACCACTAGGGCATAGAACATGAACAAACCAACACTGATAAATGGTGAAAGACAGACACAATTTTAGAATTTTTGAGATATAAAGAGTAAACTTTTTCCTAACAAACATTTTCATTTTTGTTCATAGTGAATATTTATTCTTTTGGAGGCGCAATGGCCCAGTGGACTCGCGGTCATTTCACCCAATATCTCGCTTATTTCTATTTAAAATGCTATTTTGAAATGTTATTTTGAAAATTCCAGCGTGTTTCTAAGGCTGTTTTATGCTAGAAATTAAAGTTTCATAAAAAAAAATTGCAGTTAATAGAATTATGGGAGGTAATGGGTTAACATAAACGTTGGCCATCAATGGATTTAAAAACCAAATAATTCAAAGACAAATTTGTTTAATCACTTCTGAATTAAATTTTATGCTACAGGAAGAAAATAGATATCAATAAAGGTATATAATATATTTTTATGTATGACATTAAATGTATTTTAATGGTTCCATAAGAATTTGTTTCAAAATGGTGATGTAATGAGTGAAAACTATTTTCAGTTGCAGTTATTTCCCTTTACATATATGGAAACCCATATGAGCCATCTCTGATCTGATGCGAAGTTGATCAATCACCCAGCGATGGATATTATTGGTTACAAAATGTGAAACAGTTGATATATGACTACCTTTCGTTTTTTTTTAAATTATCTAAGCCATAAGTATTCAGATTACTCTTTCAAATGTGTTTATTTACAGTTTTTTAATTATATCATAGCTTTGAGATTTGAACGACACAATTGTTTTCTTTTTAAAATGACATTGTAGGGTAGGTGTGAGAGGCTGAATCTGGCTGGTTTGAACATAAAACAGGTAGAATATTTGAGCTGGATATGACTGGCTTAAATGCTAAATGGTTAATCAAAGAAGGAAGGGGCAACAGTCACTTCTTTTAAGAGCCTTTGAGACAGGTGAGAGAAAAGGATGCTATTCTTAGATTGAAGAGTTCATTTGAATACTTACGATAGCATGAACTCCAAGTAAAAACACCCAAGGACCAGATGATGGTGTTTAACAAAAATAAAGCTTATAAACCACTTTATTATAAATCTGCCCAAGCTTCACTCTTCATTGCTGACTCCCATAGTAACCTTCTTGTCATTCAAGAACAATATATTGCAATATCTTTACCATTAGTTAAGGTGGTGAGCTAGCAGGATCATCATGCTTAGCAGCATTTTATCCATTCTTATGTTCTGAGTTCAAATTCTATCAAGGTCAGCTTTGCTTTCCATCCTTCCAGAATTGATAAAATAAGTACCAGTTGAATACTGGGGTCAATATAATGAACTCACCACCTCCTTCAAAACTGCTTGAGCTAAATTTTGAAACCAATATTTTTTCCGTTAGTTAAGGTGGTAGGCTAGCAGAATTGCTTGCATGCCAGGCAAAATGCTTAGCAGCCTTTCATTTGTCTTTACGGTCTGAGTTCAGATCCTGCTAAGGTTGAATTCTCTTTTCATCATTCCAGGGTCAATAAAATAAATACTAGTTGAGGCCCTTCCCCCAAAACTGCTGGCCTTGTGCCAAAATTTGAAACCAATATTAAGAATGACCAAATGCTGTCTGTAAGTACTATGCCCTATTCGGTTGAACTGTTGACTTGACTTTCAGCTTTCCAGGTTCAATAAAATAAAGTATAAGCCATAAAGCAGCAAGCTGGCAAAATCGTTAGCACGCCGGGCAAAATGCTTAGTGGTATTTCGTCTGTCTTTACGTTCTGAGTTCAAATTCTGCCGAGGTCGACTTTGCCTTTCATCCTTTCGGAGTTTATAAATTAAGTACCAGTTGCATACTGGGGTCAATCTAAAATTTCAGGCCTTGTTCCTAGAGTAGAAAAGAATAAAGCATCAGCCAAGCACTAGGAATTGACAAAATCATTTATACCATTCATGGGTAAACTGGCCAGTGATATTCTCTGAATGGCATGCCTAACAAAAAAATTACTAAGAATTTCTTTTAGTAGTGTGGCCTGCTTATTAATGAGTTATGTCTCAGGTGGCCCAATTCTCAAAAAAGGTTGCCCCCACCTGGTCTTTACCTTTCCCCTAATTTGGAAGAATTTTAGAAATTAGTATAAGGAATGGACAAGGGTTGTTGATGTAGCATAATCAATAGAGTGTCTGACTAAATACCATGTACTATTTAGTTTACATTCTGCTTAAAAATCATCCCAAACTCAATTTTGTACTTCATTTTGGGATTAAAAAAATAACAGCCAAAGACTGGGGTCTATAAACCCAACTATATTTCTTACCCAAATGTGAAAACCTTGTAACTTTATACGTGTCTGTGGAGTGCTCAGCCACTTGCACGTTAATTTCATGAGCAGGCTGTTCCGTTGATTGGATCAACTGGAACCCTGGACGTCGTAAGCGACGGAGTGCCAACATATGCATCACATCATGATTTATTTACATATCGCCCAGTGTTTTGAATCTGAACAAAGTAACTAGGATTTTCCTGATTTGGCGGACACTATTTGTTTTCTAAAAAATGTTTCTCTGTTCTATAAGCCAAAATATACAAGTATACGAAGTTTTAAAGTGTTTCGGTAGAAAACACACTAAATAAAAACTAAATAAAAAAATGGTATCCGCCAAATCAGAAAGATCCAGTAACTAATACGAACGTTTGAGCTAAACTTAAACGAAACCAACAAGGAAGGACGCTAGCAGCAATTTTCTTTACCAAAGGGCACTAACTCTTGCAATAATCCCTGTTGGTTATTTTTCTTGAATCTTTTAATTTTATTTCGGTTGTCCTTTGTGGCTCCTTTTCATTTCGTTTCAAGAAACTTGATCTTGAGAAATACTTTAAAGACGTACATATTTATATATTTTATCGGATCTTGTTAAATTTCTTCCAGTCGTATTAAGTTTTTCAAATTTTCACCAGATTATTTTCAAAATAAATTTGTTTTGCTATTGACGAAATTCGCATTGGTTTTTTTTTTTTTTTTAATTTAACTCATTAGTTATAATCATTTTAATATATATAATTTTAACCAAGCGAAAACCTCTAATTGCCGACATATCGTGTATGCTGATCTCCTACGAACTCGACCTACTAGAAATAACAGCGAAATCTTCCTCAAGCAGTACTATAACGTCAAAATAAAAAAAAGAAAAAAGAAAAAAGAGGACGAAATATTGTTCCACGGGGCAATGTTTCCACTTCCTGAGAGTGTTTTATTAATAATATATAAATCAATGGCATTCTCCACGATGAAATCTTTTAAGGAACTCTCGATTCTCAGTACACTTACTGGGCACAACTTGGATGGCACTCCGTCGGTTACGACGACGAGGGTTCCAGTTGATCCGATCAACGGAACAGCCTGCTCGTAAAATTAACGTGCAAGTGGCTGAGCACTCCACAGACACGTGTACCCTTAACGTAGTTCTCGGGGAGATTCAGCGTGACACAGAGTGTGACAAGGCTGACCCTTTGAAATACAGGTACAACAGAAACAGGAAGTAAGAGTGAGAGAAATTTGTGGTGGAAGAGTACAGCAGGTTTCGCCCGTTCTGCAAATGGAAACCGCGAGTCCGCTGCCCTAACCACTGGGCCCCTCCACACTGGGCATAACGACTCAATATTAATTATTCTTTCTTTTGTTAATATTGTAAACAGGTTGATGATGGAGAAAGAATTGGTAACTACCTTTAAATCATAATTCCTAATCCATAAACCTTTTGTAATTTATTTACAAAGTTAATTGTGTAGAACAATGGCGGTGAAGTTGTTTAAACCAACATTTGTGCATGCCTGAACTCTGTACGTGTTTCAGTCAGTGGGCTGCGGCCATACAGGGGCAGTACCTTCCAGTGCTTTCAGCCAGTCGTGTGTGTATATACTCTTTCCCATTATTGTTGTTTTAATATATATGCTAGCCTACCTCTTGCAGCTACTGATGCATTTGTTTATTCCATTGTAGAATTTTTCAGCAACAGCCTACCATAGTGGCTCTGCGGTAAGAAGCTTGCTTGCCAATCACACGATCCCAGGCACTTTGGGCGAGTGTATTCTACTATGAGCCTTATGAGTTAATTTGGGAGACAGAAACTGAAAGAAGCCTGTTGGGCATGTATATATATATATAGTTAGTAAAAAAACATATCAGAAAGATGCACACTTTAACAAACAGAACAGTAATTATTACAACAAAACTCTCTATAAAATGTTGTTGTATATATATATATATAGATATATATAGATATATATCATCATCATCATCATCATCATCATCATCGTTTAACGTCCGCTTTCCATGCTAGCATGGGTTGGACGATTTGACTGAGGACTGGTGAAACCGGATGGCAACACCAGGCTCCAGTCTGATTTGGCAGAGTTTCTACAGCTGGATGCCCTTCCTAACGCCAACCACTCAGAGAGTGTAGTGGGTGCTTTTACGTGTCACCCGCACGAAAACGACCACGCTCGAAATGGTGTCTTTTATGTGCCACCCGCACAAGCCAGTCCAGGGGCACTGGCAACGATCTCGCTCGAAAATCCTACGGGAGCCAGTCAGGCGGTACTGGCAACGGCCACGCTCAAAATGGTGCATCTCATGTGCCACCCGCACAAGAACCAGTCCAGGGGCACTGGCAACGATCTTACTTGGCTTGCCGGGTCTTCTCACGCACAGCACATTTCCAAAGGTCTCGGTCAGTAGTCATCGCCTCGGTGAGGCCCAATGTACGAAGGTCTTGCCTCACCACCTCAGCCCAGGTCTTCCTGGGCCTACCTCTTCCACGGGTTCCCTCAACTGTTAGGGTGTGGCACTTTTTCACGCAGCTATCCTCATCCATTCTCACCACATGTCCATACCAGCGCAATCGTCTCTCTTGCACACCACAACTGATGCTTCTAATGTTCAGCTTTTCTCTCAAGATACTTACACTCTGACGGGTATTCACATTGACATTACACATCCAACGGAGCATACTGGCTTCATTCCTTGCGAGCTTACGTATGTCCTCAGCAGTTACAGCCCATGTTTCACTGCCATGTAGCATGGCTGTTCGTACGCATGCGTCATACAGTCTGCCTTTTACTCTGAGTGAGAGTCCCTTTGTCGCCAGCAGGGGTAAGAGCTCTCTAAACTTTGCCCAGGCTATTCTTATTCTAGCAGCTACACTTTCAGCGCACCCACCCCCACTACTAACTTGGTCGCCCAGATAGCAGAAGCTATCGACTACCTCTAGTTTTTCACCCTGGAATGAGATAGAAGTTGTTTCCTGTTTGTTTACAGTCTTTATTGCACCTGAACATCTGCCACAAACAAAGACTAACTTGCTAGTTAACCTGCCTTTGATGTTGCTGCACCTCTTATGTGTCCATAGCTTGCACTGGGTACATCTTATAGAGTTACTACCTACTCCTTTTCTACATACTGAGCAGGGCCATCTACCTGAAGGGGTTTGTGTTTTATCTACCTTCCTACTTATTAGGATTTTGGTTTTAGCTAGGTTGACTCTAAGGCCCTTCAATTCTAGACCTTGCTTCCACACCTGAAACTTCTCCTCTAGTTCTGATAGTGACTCCGCAATTAGGGCAAGGTCATCAGCATAGAGGAGCTCCCAGGGGCAACCTGTCTTGAACTCCTCTGTGATTGCCTGGAGGACTATGATAAATAAGAGGGGGCTGAGGACGGAACCTTGGTGGACCCCTACCTCTACCCAGAATTCATTGCTGTACTCATTTCCAACCCTCACTTTACTGGCAGCATCTCTGTACATGGCTCGCACAGCTCTCACTAACCATTCTTCTATCCCAAGTTTCCTCATTGACCACCAGATAAGGGATCGGGGGACCCTGTCAAAGGCTTTCTCCATGTCAACGAAAGCCAGGTACAGAGGTTTATCCTTAGCTAGGTATTTCTCCTGCAACTGTCTCACTAGAAATAAGGCATCAGTAGTGCTTTTACCTGGCACGAACCCAAACTGCATCTCATCTAAATTGATTCGCTCCCTAATTAGTTGGGCTATGACCCTCTCTGTAACTTTCATAACCTGATCTAACAGCTTGATGCCTCTGTAATTATTTGTATCTAAAGCGTCACCTTTACCTTTGTAGCAGTTGACTATGATGCTGCTACACCAGTCATTGGGTATGACTCCTTCGTGTATCACCTGGTTCGTAATACGGGTGACTAGGCTATAGCCAACACTGCCAGATATTTTGAGCATCTCTGCAGTGATTCCTGATGGGCCGGGGGCTTTCCCGGTCTTCATACTCTTAATTGCTTTATCTACCCTGGTACTATCAACTCGGATAGCTGGTCCCTCTATTGGGTCGACATACGGCAGGCTCTCTTTCTCCCATTCATTCTCTTCATTAAGCAATCTATCGTAGTGGCATCTCCAGACCTCTTTCTTTGCATCCCCATTTAATGCAAGCGTACCATCATCCATGCGAACACATTTGTCTCCTACAACATCACTATTCTCTCTCCTACACTGTCTTGCAACACGAAATACCTCGAGTCTTTGGTCCTCACGGCGCAGAACATTGGCAAATCTTTCCTTATCTGCTTCCCCTCTGGCTAAATAAACCTGTCGCCTAGCCTCCCTTCTGGCACATTGGTACATATATATATATATATATATATATATATATATATATATATATATATATATTGTATATATATATATATATATATATATATATATATATATATATATTGTATATATATATATATATATATATATATATATATATATATATATATATATATATATACAATTATTATTGGTGAAGGCCAGTTTATAGGGTTATGGGTAGGTACCTTTATGGCGTATCTTTAGACCCTAAAAACTGTTGGTCTATGGCCTCTAGGTCTTAGGGTCTGAAGATATGCCATGAAGGTACCCTTTATGACAAGAAACCTCTATAAACCAGCCTTCACCAGTAATTAATATAGACATCTCGGCTTCTTAAAGTGTGGTTCTTCACCAGATCTATGTTTTTCTAAAAAAACATCATCATCATCGTTTAATGTCCGCTTTCCATGCTAGCATGGGTTGGACTATTTGACTGAGGACTGGTGAACCAGATAGCTGCACCAAGCTCCAACCTGATGTGGCAGAGTTTCTACAGCTGGATGCCCTTCCTAATGCTAACCACTCCGAAAGTGAAGTGGGTGCTTTTGTGCCACCAGCATATATATATATATATATATATATATGCATGATAGGCTTCTTTCAGTTTCTGTTTCCCAAATCCACTCGCAATGCTATTGTAGAATATTATTATTATTATTATTATCATTATTATTATTATTATTATTATTATTATTATTGTTATCATTCTGTAGATATATATGTAAGTGTATTGTTAATCTATCATTGCTATCATTTTAAGATTATGAAGTATCAGTTACTCAGCATTTTATTCATGCAGTTATCTCCCCTCTGCATCTAATACGATACACACCATGACATTTGCAGCTATCATTCACAAAAATTACTAACCGTTCTCCTGATGTCTTTTTTGCTCCATTATATAATTCCAGCTCTGTGCTTCATCATCAAGGCAGTCCACATATTTGAAATAATTTTATATCTTCTATTCCATTTTGCCTTTTGAAACCAATTTGGATCTTCAAGACCAGTGGTTCCAAAAGTGATCAGTACTGCCCCCAGGGGGGGGGGGGCAATGGAAAGCTCTAGTGGGGTGCTGAAGAAGAGTGGGGTGATAATGGGTTGGCCAAAAATGGGGCAATGGATGTAAAAACAAACAAATAACGGGTTAATTAGGTTAAGTTTTATTTGTGAAATACGGATGTTTAGAATTTGCTGCAGAAAGTTGTCTTAGTTTGCAGTGGTGAGTGAAGAGTGGGAGTGCTAGGAATGTGACCCAAGGGGTCAGCACCCCCAAAACGTTTGAGAACCACTGTTGTGGACCATACTTTTTCTAATACCCTTTACATTTAATTTTCTTTCATTTTATCTGTATTCGATATGTCTAAATATGTATATCCATTGTTTCCTATGGTTTTCATCACTTGCCTGTCTAATATTGCTGTTTTATGAGATGGCACAACATTTCCCCTTAATAAATGCAGTATTCCATACCTCTTGATTCTGAAATCCATCCCTATACCCTTGTTGAATATATGATCAGTGTTTACTATTGCATCATGGAGGCGCAATGGCCCAGTGGTTAGGGCAGCGGACTCGTGGTCATAGGATTGCGGTTTCGATTCCCGGACCGGGCGTTGTGAGTGTTTATTGAGCAAAAGCTCCACGAGGCTCCGGCAGGAGATGGTGGCGAACCCTGCTGTACTCTTCCACCACAACTTTCTCTCACTCTTACTTCCTGTTTCTGTTGTGCCTGTAATTCAAAGGAGCCAGCCTTGTCACACTGTGTCACGCTGAATATCCCCGAGAACTACGTTAAGGGTACATGTATCTGTGGAGTGCTCAGCCACTTGCACATTAATTTCATGAGCAGGCTGTTCCGTTGATCGGATCAACTGGAACCCTCGACCTCGCAAGCGATGGAGTGCCGTCAACAACAACAACAACAACTATTGCATCAATTTAATCTGTGCTACTTCCAAACATATTAAAAATCATTTATGAATAATAACAGATGTATAATTCTGGAATGCTTCTCCCTAAATCATACCCAATACTCTTGCCTCTTAAAATCAACACTAAACCATTAAGCACAAACAACAATGGGGATAAACTGTGTCCTTGGTAGATTCCTCTAACTTTTTTTACCCTCCTCTTGATGACATAAGTTCACACTTCCAGTTTTTTCATACCACATCCACTAAAATCTGTGACATTGTTACTTAAAATAACTTCATGCCTTCTATTTTTATCCAGAAATGGAATCCAGGTTGTATGTTTTATTGTAATCTGTCCTGGCCATTATCAAAGTTAATTTTTGCTCCCTCTGCTCTTCTTACAATAACCATTTTGGTTTCTCTCTCTGGCTGTTGCTTTTCTGCTTAAAGAAATGATTGCGTATTGTCTGCAATCATCATCATCATCATCATCGTTTAACGTCTGCTTTCCATGCTAGCATGGGTTGGACGATTTGACTGAGGACTAGTGAACCAGATAGCTACACCAGGCTCCAATCTGATTTGGCAGAGTTTCTACAGCTTGATGCCCTTCCTAATGCCAACCACTCTGGGAGTGTAGTGGGTGCATTTACGTGCCACTGGCACGTAGGCCAGTCAGGCGGTACTGGCAACGGCCACGCTCAAAATGGTGTATTTTACATGCCACTTGCACAGGATCCAGTCCATCGGCACTGGCAACGATCTCACTCGAATGTCTTTACACGTGCCAGGAAGGCGACGCTGGGAACAGATGCCATCACGTTTTCACTTTTGCTTGCCTCAATTGGTCTTCACAAGCCAAGTTTCATGTCCCACCTAGGAGCCAGTCCAGTGGCACTGGCAACGATCTCACTCACCGTTTCCACATAAAGAGAATCCATGATATTAGGTGAAAATTCAGAGCAATTTCCATTTGATGAGTCTTTTAACATTGAAATATTTCTTCCACATGTCTTATATGCTAGCAACCTATCCCCACTGCTTATCATTTTATTCAGCTCTATGGATATTCTCTCTTATATAATAGTTTCTCAAACTAATATCCTCGGTTGCTATCAAGGGTTAGAGTTTTCCCAATTGGGAAATTTTTCTATGCCACTTATTTGGCATTACTCTTGTAGCAGTCATATTTTCCTGATTTTTACTCGAAAAGTATTTACCAATCAGCTTCAGTATTATGTATGTTTTCTACTCAATATCCTTTCATTCTGCTCATTTTTGTTTGATCTCTCTCCTCTTCATTAAGATCTGAGTACCTACCACCCTGATAGCTTTGTAAACTGACAATTACCCATATGTGAATCATCTCAGTAAAGACATAGCATCTACAGTTACAGTGAAAACAGCCTCCTTATGCACCTTCGTTTTGGGTTTCACTTTATGAATCATCTCTGCGAGGATACAGTGTTTTGTTAATTATTACAGATACAGCCATGGCAAAGAGAACCGATTTATGAGCCCTTGCTATTATAAATCTCTGTTGATCAGGATTTTATTACAATTGTCTTGAGTTTCAATTTCTAAAATCACGTCTGCAGAAACATAGCTTCCACAGCTACATCTAAGGCAAGTCATTTAGGAGCCATGGTTACCCCGAATCTCATTTGACCAAGATTTTATTGCAACCATGCTTTTTTTCATTCATTCTCAGTTTAATTTTCTTTTCTTTTTTTTTTTCTATCATATCTGAATCCCCAGACACATTTCAACCAGCAGCTCTTCAGTTTCTTCCAATTAAGTCATGTATCTGCAATAATTAACCACTAACAAAGCACTGTAAAGTTTTCTCTCGGTTTCTACAGCCGCAGTAAAGACACTGTTCTAGGAGGACTGGTCTTTCTGAAACGCTTATCATTAATACAGAGCAGGTTGGGGGCTGTAAGCCCAATAGACAATCTCTCTTGTGCTGGCCAAAAAGCATTCCAGCCATGACCATCCTATTTTCTTTCTTCAGACATTGTCAAAGGTATCCTTTCTTTAAGATGTAATTTGAAGGAAATTTGGCTGCTATTTCTAGCTGGTCAAATGACTATATAAAAATACAGCATCTACTCCAATGATGTTTCCTATACTATAGGTCACTTTCATTGTATTCATTCTGTGGCAAGCATTTAGATCCTATACTATAGGTCATCTCTATTGTATTCATTCTGTGGCAAGCATTTAGATCCTATACTATAGGTCACCTCTATTGTATTCATTCTGTGGCAAGCATTTCGATCCTATACTATAGGTCATCTCTATTGTATTCATTCTGTGGCAAGCATTTCGATCCTATACTATAGGTCATCTCTATTGTATTCATTCTGTGGCAAGCATTTAGATCCTATACTATAGGTCGCTTTCATTGTATTCATTCTGTGGCAAGCATTTAGATCCTATACTATAGGTCACTTTCATTGTATTCATTCTGTGGCAAGCATTTAGATCCTATACTATAGGTCATCTCTATTGTATTCATTCTGTGGCAAGCATTTAGATCCTATACTATAGGTCACCTCTATTGTATTCATTCTGTGGCAAGCATTTAGATCCTATACTATAGGTCATCTCTATTGTATTCATTCTGTGGCAAGCATTTCGATCCTATACTATAGGTCATCTCTATTGTATTCATTCTGTGGCAAGCATTTAGATCCTATACTATAGGTCATCTCTATTGTATTCATTCTGTGGCAAGCATTTCGATCCTATACTATAGGTCATCTCTATTGTATTCATTCTGTGGCAAGCATTTAGATCCTATACTATAGGTCATCTCTATTGTATTCATTCTGTGGCAAGTATTTCGATCCTATACTATAGGTCACCTCTATTGTATTCATTCTGTGGCAAGCATTTAGATCCTATACTATAGGTCGCTTTCATTGTATTCATTCTGTGGCAAGCATTTTGATCCTATACTATAGGTCACCTCTATTGTATTCATTCTGTGGCAAGCATTTAGATCCTATACTATAGGTCATCTCTATTGTATTCATTCTGTGGCAAGCATTTCGATCCTATACTATAGGTCATCTCTATTGTATTCATTCTGTGGCAAGCATTTAGATCCTATACTATAGGTCGCTTTCATTGTATTCATTCTGTGGCAAGCATTTTGATCCTATACTATAGGTCGCTTTCATTGTATTCATTCTGTGGCAAGCATTTTGATCCTATACTATAGGTCACCTCTATTGTATTCATTCTGTGGCAAGCATTTAGATCCTATACTATAAGTTGCTTTCATTGTATTCATTCTGTGGCAAGCATTTAGATCAGGCTCCTGAGCAGGAAATATCTTGATTTCTTCATGTACCTACAACTTAGATATGTCTTGACCAAAGGTTGGCCCAGGCCATGTCTAACTTAATAGCATCATCTGATACATAAGTCACATTGCTTGTCAAGAAAATATGTGGAAAAAAATTAGTATCAGAAAACCAACTGAACTTCACTTATCATCCCTATTAAACACACCTCTCTAAGGTACAAATATCTCACTCTTTATGTTATAACCAATTTGTGTTATCCCTGCTATGCTCTTTTTCAATCTGCAGGTAGAATCCATTCCTAGTAAGTGTGCTACATACATAATTTTGTGCCACATAATATACACTGTTGTGTCACTTATATTGTGCCTCATATATATCCACAATACTGTTGTTGTTTAACCCCAACTCACTAAGAAAGCTGCTCGTTCTATATGTATATTCTTCAATTAGCTATCTCACCAGAGACAGCTACCCACACATATATATTTTCTGTAGTGAGTTACCTTACCAGAGATAGCTACCAACATAGTTGGTGTTACATAACTGGCACTTGTACCACTGATTTGGCAGAGTTTCTACTCAACTGCCAAATGTATTAATATATGCTTTTCTACTGTCAACTCCAAGGAGTCTCTTCTCCAGGAACTTAACCTATTAGTATTCATGTTTCTTTGTCAAATGTACATATTGCACTCTGTTGGTTACGACGATGAAGGTTCCAGTTGATCCAATCAATGGAACAGCCTGCTCATGAAATTAACATGCGTGTGGCTGAGCACTCCACAGACATGTGTACTCTTAATATAGTTCTTGGGGAGATTCAGCATGACACAGAGTGTGACAAGGCTGGCCCTTTGAAATCCAGGTACTCCTGGTTTTTGCCAGCTGAGTGGACTGGAGCAACATGAAATAAAGTGTCTTACTCAAGGACACAACGCATCACCAGGAATTGAACTCACGACCTTACGATTATAAGCCAAACACCCTAACCACTAACTCACGCACCTTCACATTGTCAAACATATCGCTTATTTATCCCAATTGTCTTGAATTAATCATGCATTATCTTGTAGCTTCAAGATGTCAATTATGTACTTGTATATTTTAAGAACGACATTGTAGGTTAGATCTGATCATTTTTAACATAAAAAACGGCCAGAATATTTAGGCTGGATATGGCTGGATTAGGTGCTAAAAAGTTAGACAGTTTTCGAACACATCCATGAATGCTCTTTTCTGTAGCCACTTACTCTTCCCCAGGTGGCACACTCTACCTGGTAACCTTGTTTCTCCTTCTATTTCTCCATATCTCACTCACTTAATCCTTTAGCATTCAGATTTGAATTAATCTTGTATTAATTATCTTGAATTAATTATCTTGTAGCTTTGAGATTTCAATGATGTGTTTGTATATTTTTAGAATGACATTGTAGGGTGAGTGTGAGAGGCCATATCTGACCAGTTTGAATGCTAAAGGGTTAATATTATCTTTCACTTGTTTCAGTCACTTGAGTGCAGCCCATGCTAGAGCACTGCTTTGAAGGGTTTTAGTCAAACAAATTAACCCCAGGACTTATCTTTAAGCCTAGTACTTATTCTATCAGTCTCTTTTGCCAAACTGCTAAGTTATAGGGATGTAAACACACCAACATCTGTTGTCAAGTGGTGGTGGTGGACAAATGCAGACACAAAGATACACACATAGATATATACATATGTGTGTGTGTATATATATATATATATATATATATATAATGGGCACCTTTCAGTTTCCATCTACCAAATCCATTTACAAGCTTTTAGTTGGCTTGAGGCTATAGTAGGAGACACTTGCTCAAGGTGCCATACTGTGGGACTGAACTCTGAACTATGGGGTTTGGAAGTAAGCTTCTTACCACTGTTAATTATCCTGATCATTAAGAATCATTACCAGTCATCTCCATTTTCCTATTCCTGCTTTTCATCTGAAACTCACTGCTCATATTGCAAGTTGACCCTTTTCTTGAAATCATCTCCCATTTTCTTTGCGAATCACAAATAATTATTGATAGACCGTTTTTTAAAAATTTTCTTCCGTCTATTAATCTCACCAGCTGAATGCCTGCAACAAGTATAGGCATTCAGTACATCACCTTAAAAATTGTTTGTACAAACAAACACACCCAATTAGCAACAAGATCTTTGAAATAAATGAAAACAAACGCATCAGGTACAGGTATTTTACAATTTTGTAATTTCTGGAAAAGTGAACCAAACATCTCACTTCTTTTGAAAACAGAAGCTGGATTTCAGAGACATGCAATGATTGGGTGGGAAGGTGTTAAAACAGAAACTGGGGTATGTTAGGGTGTGTATGTGTATATACTTTTATTAATGTTTGAGTGTGTGTACATGCATATATGGCTGTAAGTGAGCATAATATATTTATATATATATATATATATATATATATATATATGTGTGTGTGTGTGTTCTTACATGTCTGTTTTTATGATCCAGTAT
This sequence comes from Octopus bimaculoides, assembly GCF_046866305.1. Taxonomy (NCBI): domain Eukaryota; kingdom Metazoa; phylum Mollusca; class Cephalopoda; order Octopoda; family Octopodidae; genus Octopus; species Octopus bimaculoides. Next base: position 20,060,373 of record NC_142935.1, read on the forward strand.
ACTTATATATATATATGTTTTCCTACATGTCTTCAAGTATGTATGCAGGTAGTTATATATAAATACATGTATTTGTATACATATCAGCAATGCATTAAACAGTGTATAACATAATATGTAAACTAATATGAAATAATACGGTCTATACCTATGCATGTGTGCTTAGGTACATATGAATATATTAATATTTATGGCTGTATAAATATATGTACATCAACACCCACATGCATGTGTGCGTGTATGTATGTATTTGTGTATGTAAGTGTGTGTGATTGAATCTAAGTACTATAAATTTTTATTTTTTTCCCTAACTTCTCTTTCTCTCTCTCTCTTTCTCTACTCGTTCACCTTTTGCATTGACTCTTCATAATAGTAGTCCACCTCTTATCCATGTGTATGTGCATAAGTGTGTATATTTATGGGTGTGTTACTGCACTAACACTTTTAATCTTGAAATCCCATATCATCTCTTTGCATGTTATAGTTTCTATAATAGTGAGAACAGTAGCTGGTTGGCTGAGTTTATGTGTTATTCAACCTGACGATGTAGTAATCCCACTGATTGCTTTCCTGTTGGTAACCTTGTACTCTCATAAACTACCAAGACACATAATTCTCAACTGGTTCAATCTACTTTTAGCTTTATAAGCACCATTATGATGGTAAATACAAGTCACTATTAGAACTGGAGCCACTGTGTAACTGATGTTTTGTTTTGTCAATATGTATGAGAACAGCTAGGTGAAGGGTGGACTGTACATTAGATGGTTAAGTTTATGTCAGCATAATTAAATCAATGAGCATTACAATCTAATTAGAAATACTTATGCAATGAGGAAAAGAAAAACCCACTGTATCTTAATCACTAATATTCTAATAATTTTCGGCAAGTCGGCCTTATTAGACCTCATCAATGGAACAAGATTAAACTTCACCTTACTTGTCGCCATAGCAATGAGAGGCTGACTAAGTAGATGTACAACACTGTAAGAGGTAGACATAGAAAATTAGCATATTTGAAATAAATAAACCATTAAGATGCCGATGAAAATCTGTTGTAGCAACAAAAAAAAAAAAAAAAATCGAGAAAAAGTCTATAAATCATCTTAACCCTACACCCTGAATGTTTTCTATTTATCATCATCATCATCATCATCATTATTATTATTATTATTATTGTTGTTGTTGTTGATAATCATAATAATGAATACACGTGACTTGTTTTTTTAATTGGAATTCAGCTGTTGTTTCCATTTTGTTGTTGTTGTTGTTGGTGGTGGTGGTGGTGTTGTCAGTTTGTGTGATTCTGTTATTGGTTTTAGTGTAAATATTATCATTGCTTTTCCTATGATATAACAGTGAGAGAGAGAGAGAAAGATAGAAGGAGAGAGAGAGAGCAAAAAGGAACAAAAGGGAGAGCAAGAAAGAGAAAGGGAGGGTTGTGGTGAAGGGATGAAGGTTGGGAAAGGAAAGAAAGAAAAAAAGAAAACAAAACAAAAACAAAAACAAAAACATAAACAACAAAAAAACAACGTCGCTGTCATTGAAAGAATAGAGAGTCTGAAGAATTTTCAGGCGAAGTTTTGAAGACAGAAATATAAATATTGTTTTGACAATTTTTGAAAAATAACAGATTATTTCAGAAAAATAACAGAATATTTTTTTGAAAAAGAAAAACAAAAAAACTGTTGTCATCTCCATCTTCCTTCTCCTCTTCTTAATTAGCATTGTCATCATCATCATCATCATCATCATCATCATCATCATCATACTTCCATGTTTGTTTTTGTTGTTTTCATAATCGTTTCTGCATGAAGCATCCACGTGTTTTTTTAAAATTTTTTTGTTTGTTATTTTTAATTTGTCCCCTTCATCCATAACCCTTGTGGCAAAAAGAAAAAAAACACAATTATTATTATTATTATTATTATTATTATTTCTACTACTATTACTGCTAAATGATTTTGCACTAGTCAATTAAAAAAAACGAAACTATTTTTGCTAATTGCAAAACTATTGTTACTATTATCCTTATGATTTAGTAGTAGTAGTAGTAGTAGTAGTAACTGTTGCCTTGAAAGGCAACTAGGTTTCTAATTAAAATTGTACAACTGTTGGAAGGAAGTATAGGAATGATTGGTTAATTTTATAATAAATAATGAATGAGATCTTTTTTTGTTTATGATTTAACCAACCGTAGCTGTTGAACTTTCTGTGTTAATCAATTACCAGAATTTGCATGAGTCACTTCTAATTCTTCATAAATACATCCACTGCTATATATATATATAAATATAAATATATATATATATATATATATATATATATATATATATATACATATATATATATCAGCAAAGACTAAATCGGTCACTGCTAGAGCAATATAAAAAAATGAGTTGATTTTAGGAAGATACAAATTTACATTTGAAGAGTTCTCTGTAACTTCTGTCTGGGATCAGTGTTTCTCATAGAAGTAGGGCGCTGAGAGGACTGAAAAAGAGGTGGCCATATACCCAAGCTGTTTAATAAAATTAAAATTTTTAACGTTTTAAATTTGTTCAGCGTTGTAACCCGAAAGAGGAATTACATCTTTTATTTATCTATTTTGTTCAATCTATTTTGTTAAATCTTTTATTTATCTATTTCATTTGGAAAGGCTGGAATTTGTCAGTCTGAGACCCACTTCTTAAGATGCTATCATTGTAGTTCAGTTAAAGGTTATTTACAATAGATGGTCAGTCATAAGATCATTCAATCTTTTATGAATATTGTCTACCTGGATTGATGCTAAAAACTGCATTTAATTTCTTTTGTGAGTAAGTTTTAACTAATTGCTCCTCCATATATTAGTTATACATACTTGTATATCTTATCCACATCTGAAAGCTAACACACACACACACACACACACACACACACACACACAATATATATATATATATATGTACAGGTAGATAGATAGATAAATCTAAAGGAAGAGAAAAGTCGTTGAAAAAGAGTTAATTTCAGTATGTTTACCGAAAATATATTTAATACACATGTATTTGTTTCAATGTATTCTACAGTGCATTAAAAAAGAATTATATATAGTTCTTTAGATTAAAAACTATGTTATTGAATCAATCCAAAACAAAGCTTAGTTTCTTTGAAACTTAAATCTTGTGGAATATATCTGCTGCTACTACTACTACCACTACTTACTTCCTATAATGCAGACACAACCTACATATTGTATTCAAATTATATGTTTGCAATCACTCTAAATTTTTAGTATCCCGCAATTCCTCTTTAATGTAAAACTAAATAAAAGAAAATATTTGAAAATAACGAAATTTGTTTGGAACTTTTGTTACATTTTCCAAAGAATTTTGTGTTTTTATTTTTATTTTTAGAAAACGTCAAATACCAAAAATTTTCCAAAAAACACTTTGGCCCGAAAAAGTTTTGCATAGGTAAAGAAATACCTAGGTATCTTCTTAGAAATGTATTCTATTATATATATGTTAGCCTATGACGTTTTCTAGCATAATCTAAGCCCCACCCAAAACAAAGAGAATAACTTCGAAACAGAATTAATGGTTGAGATGATTGCAGATACCAGAAAAGCTAACATCTGGTGAAAAAAAAAAAGTTTTTATGGAAAAAAATGTAGGTAAGTTATATATCTTTGCCAGATTTCAACATTCGTATCATAATGTAGAAAGAAAAAAGTTAACGAGATTTTTATTTCTGCCAACACTCAAACAAACTGCAGGAAGTTACATTACAAGTAAAATTGAAACAGTTCTGTACAATCAGAAACAAATTAATTTAATTAAAAAAAAAAAAAATTGAGATATTTATACTGATATTTATTTATTTTACTGTAATATTTTGTTAGTATTTGAATAACTGAAGAATAATCAAATTTTAACCAGATAACAAAAAAAAAAAAAAAATGCATAGCTAGTCAGTAACTTAAATCTATCTATCTATCTGCCTATGTATCAGTTTATCTATCTGTCTGTCTGTCTACCTTTTTAAGAACTGGCTCAAATTTATCGTGTCATCTCAACACTGAAGTAGATTACTAAAACTATAGTTGTTATGCATCAGCAAGTATGACTTGGTAGCATGTAGCATGCTTTCACTAATTGTTTTAGATGCCTATGGAGTCATGAGCAGACATAGACACACCCTCATCTCTCCCTCCCGTGACTCAGCAGAACATCAAGGATGTGACTACCGCAAGGAGAGAAGGCTGCACTCACACTCAGCCTGTACTCATTTTTCAGTTGAACAGACTGGAGCAATGTGAAACGAGGTGCCTTGCTCAAAGAATAAAACACACAACCTCATGATCATTAACTCAATGCACCTAACCATGAAGCCACTTAGCTCTCATTAAATTACTAGTTTTTAAATTTAATACTTGAATATAAAATTATATCAGCAGAATGAATGACCAACTTTATATCAGTAGGTTTTGGACCAAAATCTGTGAGGCACCAACCAAATGAAACACTTTAAAGAATTCACTATACCAATTGTAATTTTCTATAATTTTGTCAAAAAATGTTTTCCAAGCTGTCTAATATATGACTTTGAAGAATTTGAACTCACACTCATTCTGTCATCACTGATATCTGATAGTATGCACCTCTCTTTTTCTCCCTCTCACTCTTCCTCCACCTTTTTTCTTCTAATTTTGAAATCTTCCAGAAGTTTCTTTCTATCATAACTATCATACTGGATGGGGTCCTTGCATATACTGCTTAACACGTTTGTAAGGTTGATTGGAACCGGAGAACAATCTTACAAACTAGCAGCAGAAAGTATGCCCATGTTCATGTATTGATATATATATTGAATGATGATCCTTGGAAATAGTTAATTTTTCGATAAATCTAACAAATGGAGAAATAAATCGAAAAATGAAATCCACAAAAATCAATACCATTCAATATTTATATAAAGAACAAACAAAAAAAAAATAATTAGGATTTCATCTAATTTGTATCCCTGAATTTTCAAGGAAACAAATCAGATGTGAAATTGAGAAAAGGGGCTAAGCCAGTGATAAAATACCGTAAGTATGGTGCCACTGAGGTATTTTCATTCACCGCCTTTCTCTGTTGTTCCATTGTTATATAACCCATTTTGAAAAACTTATTAACTGCACACTTTTCTTTCAATACACAATCATACACATACTTTTGATTTAATCCAAAATTTTATCTTAATAAATTATGCTTTTCTACAATAAGCCACAGCCATATTAATAATGGTTTCAAAATTTGGCACATGGCCAGTAATATTCAGGATAAACGAGTAAGTCTATTACATTGACCCCAGTGTTCAACTGGTACTTATTTTATCGACCCCCAAAAGGATGAAAGGTAAAGTCGACCTTGGCGGAATTTGAACACAGAACATAAAGACAGTTGAAATGCTACTAAGCATTTTGCCTGGCTTGCTAATGATTCTGCCAACTAACCACCTTATTAACAATGATCTGATATGAAATGATGTGAGATATAATCAACTGAATCAGCAAGAGTTTATTTATCTATCTATGCAGTGTCAAGAGCAAAGCAAGCCCCACTAGATTAGGTTTTGGAACTTAGAGTAAATAAAACTAAATGTTCCAACACAGATAGTCCAATAATTAGTTTCTTATAGCATTATAGAATCAATTATTTCTAATTTAGATGTAGAGCTACATATATTTCTATTGACTAAAGAGTTATAAATTCGATGTAATGGATGTTTTAGAAGAAGACTTGCAGGATTTACTCTTTACTCTCTTTTACTCTTTAACTTGTTTCAGTCATTTGACTGTGGCCATGCTGGAGCACCACCTTTAGTCGAGCAAATCGACCCCAGGACTTATACTTTGGAAGCCTAGTACTTATTCTATCGGTCTCTTTTGCTGAACTGCTAAGTTACGGGGACGTAAACACACAAGCATCGGTTGTCAAGCAATGTTGGGGGGACAAACACAGACACACAAACATATACACACACACACACACATATATATATATATACATATATATGACAGGCTTCTTTCAGTTTTCCATCTACCAAATCCACTCACAAGGATTTGGTCGGCCCGAGACTATAGTAAGAAGACATTTGCCCAAGGTGCCACGCAGTAGGAATGAACCCAGAACCATGTGGTTGGTAAGCAAGCTACTTACCACACAGCCACTCCTGCGCCTACAATTTATGTAAGAATTTGGTATACCTATTACATGACTGATTAATTCTACCTTGGAGTTTGTCAATAAAACGGTAAATGAGGAAATATTTAGAAGAAAAATTTTTACACTCAGTCAAAACATACAACACAAAGAAAATATCTACTGGGCAAATTCTGTGAAATGATATTTTTCTTTTCTGTCCCTTGTCATTCAGATTTCCAAAACTTTCATTACAAATTGATTGTTAATTACACTGATTAATTTAATCTATTAGTTTGTCTGAGAATCATTGACTTCTTTGCTCCAAGATTAATATAGGAACATTTAACATGGATACATCTTAAAACATACACATTCACATACATACACGTGCACATACATACACACACACGTATGTGTGTATATACATACATACATATATGTGTTATATATATATATATATATATATATATATACACACACACACACACATATGACCACTACTGCTACTGTCGCCATCACCACCACCATTTTAACTTCTAGTTTTTCATGATAGCATGGGGTTCAGATAATATATCCATGTGCGTGTGTATGCGTATGTGTGCACATTTGGAAGTGCACATGCATGGGTGTATGTGCACATACTCATTGATTTTGTAATCACATAATACTTGATACATACACAGAAATACACATACAAACAGCATCATTGCAACACGTACTCTGGTACTCAGAAACACATTCTCAGACACCACGTTGCAAAAACAACAAAGTAATAATAATAATAATAATGATAATAATAATAATAATAATAATAATAATAATAATAAAATCTTTCAAACAAAACTACATTATGAACTCCTGTCTAAACACAGCCATTATTGTTGATCCATTTGACGACTGAATTAATTTGAAATACTTTTCTAATTTTTTTTCCCCTCGTTATTTTAAAATCTAAGATAACTTTTTATTTCAAACTTTGCCATTGCTCTCTTCATAATCATTGCTGTCATGTTGTTGTTATTGTTGATGACAGTGATGATGATGATGATGATGACGATGACGATGACGATGACGATGACGATGATGACGCTGATAATGATGACGACTACTGTGCTTGCCATTACTTACATTTACTCGCAAAGGCCTTCTTGCCCACCCCCACTTGAAGCAGCGTTGTCTGAATTAATTAAGATTTTCATCGATGATGACTGTTATTGTTGTTGTTGTTGTTGTTGTCGTTGTTGTTGTTAAAGAACGATCTACGCATAATGAGATGGTTGGCAGGGTAACCGTGTAAGTAAATAGGGACAGGGTGGGTCGACTGGGGTGAAGAAGGAAAGGGTTATGTTGAACTGGCAGAGTCCGACAGAATTCGACAGGAGTGGAGAAGGGAGCAAGGGGTTGGGAGTGGGGGTGGCCGTAATCAATTAAGTTACATGCTCCGTCTATAACCATAACAATAATATTAATATTATTAATAATTATTATGATTTCTATTGTTTCAACCTTGATTAACATTTTTTTCCATCTCTGGTTTCATTACCAAGCTTTGTTAAATATATATATATATGTATATATATGCATGCATATATGTATGTATATATATGTATATGTATATATATTATATATTTTGTTTTATTTTTCCTTGCTTGTTTACTGTAAATTTAAAAAATTTTCCTTGCTTTATGTTGCTTTTTTGTGTTTTTTTAATATTTATTAGCTGTTTTTGTGTTTTTTGTTTCGTTTGTTTTTTCTTTAAGTTTCAACTACTCAGAGCTTCAAACTCATCGAAAGTCATTGAATCAAGTCTCCTGGGTGCTTGGTGCACAAGTGGCAGACCCGAATCTTCAGAATTATCATCATCTTCCGAGTTACTACTCGGTTGTAACTGGGGGCAGATCTCATCATAAGAAGATGGCTTTTTCTCTATGTTAATGGCTTTAGATTGCTGTTGCTGTTGTTGTTGCTGTTGTTGTTGTTGTTGTTTTGTTCGTGGTGTAAATGTGGTCTTAGCCGGTGTCTTTGAAGACATGAAGGCCGACGATGCAAATGCGCTCAATGTAGGAACATAGCTCTTGTTATTAGCATCGTTCAAACTGAGTTTGTTACCACATCCACTATTAATGTTGCTACAGCTGCCATTACTGCTGTTACTAGTATTACTACCCCCTCTTACTCCATGGTTGCTGCCATTCGCAGTTATGTTTGCGACTGTAGACGAAATACAACTAGTCGGGACCGAACCCCCCAAACTGAGGTTGTTCACGGGGATTTTGTTTTTCAACAAGTAATTTGATGTTGACGTGGTTATTGTTGTTGCGTTAGTTGATAAAGCTGTTGTTGCTGTCGTGGTGGTGGTTGTCGTTGATAATAAAGCCCCTGGGATCGGCGTTGTTGATAGTGCTGTTGCTGTGGTCGCCGTTGTTGTCGTTGCTGTCGTCACCATTTGACCAGGTGTTCCTTTGCCACTTGACATCCTACCTGACAAAGACGATGTCGAAGTAGAAGCTGAAAACGAGCAAGAAGACGACGACGACGATGAAGACGATGATGACGATGACAACGACAATGACGATAAAGGTGTGATGCGGTTACTTTCTGTTGACTGGTAACTTTCAATTGTCCCTGGTCGATGCTGCGTGGGATTCAACAAGGCCGAATTGGTTAAAGAAGAAGAATAATACATGTTATCCGATAGCTGGTTCCTCTTATTCAGCTGTTGTGTGTTTGCATTGCTATCTCTATAGTTTGAAGAAAGGCTGTCTAAGTCGGCCGACAGAGGGCGCGACGTTCTTGTGTATTTGGGCGGTGGATCCAACTTTGGTGCTACGTTTAGTTTCAATTCAAGGCGATTGCCACTTGCATCCTGAGCTGGTACTGGGGTAATGATTTTGATATCATCTCGTTTTTTAGGCGAACACTTTGTGAATGGGTTGTAGTTGTTGTTATTGTTGTTGTTGTTCATGTGGTATTCAATGTTGTTCATGGTCGTGGTGCTGTTGTTGTTGTTATTGTTGTTGGCATTGGTGTTGTTGATGTTGTTGTTGTTGTTGTTACTGTTGTTGTTGTTGTTGTTGGTGCTGCCGCTACTACTGTTAATGCTAACACCATTACTGTTAATATGAACTTTGTTGCTATTTACATGTTGTTGTTGTTGTTGTTGTTGCTGTTTTTGTTGCTGCTGATATAGAGGAACATTGTGATTATGCAAATGTTGTTGTTGTTGCTGATTGTTGTGGCTCATTTTAATCTGTTGAGCCAATGGGTATCGGCAATAACTATTGTACTGCCAACTCTTAGAGTCCAAACCACTGGTCAGATTGCAAGATAGACTATCAGACGACATTTCTCTGTGACCACTGTCCGGTGAATCTGTGTCTTGTTCTGTTTTAGTATTCTCAAACAAGGCAGTTTCCGGAATTGAGTTCAAGTAGGTACTGTCTACATCCCGGAAGTCAGGCAAATAGACAGGACCAGACTGAGGGGTCGTCGGATCAGGCAAGACAGGAATCTAAAAGGACACCAAAGAGAAAATGGATGAGATTTTTAAAATAATCAATATTTTAATCATGTAATACCCATCATACATAAATTATCAATATTAGGTTGTTATCCATCACAACACCGCTGTAAAAATATTTGTTAATCATATATGTAGCTTCATAAATTCTTCAAAGTAAAAGGCTTTTTTTAAAGCCTGTTGTGTTGTTTCTATGTTGAAAGACATACAGAAACACACACACACACATACAACCAAAATAAAAATAAAAAACAACTATATGTTTATATAATACATATAGACTTTGCTTGAAGTCTGTGTTGTGTTGTGTTGACAGATTTGCACTTAAAATTCCCACGTTTTTAATCAAAACTTGTTAGTTACTAAGGTGACAATGCAACCTATTTATCTATCTTTTCGACACACACATGCTCTCTCTCTCTCACTGTATTCACTCTCAACAACTTTCTCTCCTCTCCTTCTCCCTCTCAACACAGATATTGTTACAGATAGACAGACAGAGATTAGTTTCTCTTTTATAATATAAGATTTAGAATAACAGCTACTTATTGACCCTGTTGAGATTTTTTAAGGGTAGAGTGTTTACTTTATTAATGAAATAAAATTTTCTTATATGCAAAACTCATTTACTTACATACATAAACACATACACACATATATACAGTATAGCCACAACAACTTACTGGTCCTGCCACCCCCAGTTTAGTGTCTTTCCTCATCTATCAGAATCACTGAATTAAACAACAGAAAAGAAGGAGAATGAAGATTTCCAGTTTGTGTCACTTACCTGTAATGTTGTTTGATAAAGTTGCTCTGAACTTGCAGTAAATCCACCGGCCTTCATCTCTAGATCTTGCATCCGACTAATTAGCTGGGCCACGTGATCGAGAAGGTCCCGATTGTGAAGCAGTAACTGATGAGATCGAGCCTAGAAAGAAGACATTAAATTAGAGTTGTTTCTGTTTCCTTGTTACTGCTTTTGATTTCTTCCTCTCTTTTTCTGAATCTCTCTCACTCTCTATCAACCTCTCTCTGTATATTTCTCACTTTTCTTCATTCTTTATCTCTCTGTATATCTTTCACTCTTTTTCATTCCCCACCTTATCTCTCACCTTTTCTTCTCCTGGAGATAGATACACATACTCACTTACACACACATGCAAACATGCACATACGCAAGCATGCACACACACACACACACACGCATGCACGCACACAAACACACACATAATGTGCTTCCACACAGTTTCCATCAATCAACTTCACACACAAGGCATTGGACAGCTCAGGGCTACAGAAGACACATGCCCAAAGTACTTTGCAGTGAGACTGAACCCCAAATCATGTAGTTGCAAAGCAAGTTTCTTAACCACACAGCCACATTATCTGCACACACACACACACATGCTCATATTTTTTTTGGCGGAATTCTGGCTTAAGCTTCCCATATAACCCTTCATAGCTTTTCTATCCGAAAATGTTTGTGAATTTGTAATGTAGGAATTCATACCATTATGCAAAAAATATGTTTTTTGATGTTTTCAATATTTTTCTCTCTATAAACACATTTAATTGAATGATGATGCACTCAGGGGTGGTCCATTCCTGGGATTTAAGCACAGAATTCGGACTTTCCATATATTAAACTCTAATTTAAAAAAATAAATTTGAAAGAGATTGGAACTTTTAGGATTTAAGGGAGGGGGTAAAAAATCTTAAAAAAAAAAAAAGGATTTTTTCTTATAATCATATGAATTCTCATGTGTTGAATACAAATTTTCAAAAGTTTTCTCACAATTCCCAAAAATTAAAAAGTTACAAGGGGTTACATAGGGTGCTTAACCCTTAAGCATTCAGATTATTCTGTCAGATGTAATGTTTGTTGATTTATATTGTTTTAAATTAATCATGCCTGATCTTGTAGTCTAGAGATTCTGATGATGTGATTGTTACCTCTGCCTTCACTAAGGCAGAGGTATTGTTTACAGTCACGTTTGTTTGTCCATGGACAAAATATCTCAAGAACCACTGGATGGATTCAGATGAAACTTTCAGGGATGTTTGGTCTCATGACTGACATGGACTGACTAGATTTTGAGATTGATTGATTACTGTACAAAGATTCTGTCTTATTTTTCCGTTTTTTTTTTTTTTTACTTAATTTTTGAGAGCAGTCAGGTTCATTTTTAGTATTCTCGTTTGTGAGAGCAGTCGAGTTTATTTCAGATATTCTCATTTTAGAAATCATCTCTGGCTAATCGTTGAGAGGACATTGGTGTTGCCTTGGAGGAGGTTTGCACTCTCTGAGTGCTCTTGTTTAGTTTTAGAATGACATTGTAGGGTTGGGGTTAGAAGCTGGACCTGGCCAGTTTCAACAATTATACATTTTGGCTGGATATAGCTGGTTTGAATGCTAAGGGGTTAAACCAGAATTACACCTTGCAGTGCTTAACCCCTTAGTATTCACATTATTCTGTCAAATGTAATGTTTGTTTATTCATATTGTTTTAAATTAATCATGCATTATCTTATGATTTAGAGATTTCGATAATGTGATTGTTTAGTTTCAGAATGACATTGCAAGGTTGAGGTGAGAGGCTGGATCTGGCCAGTTTCAACATAAAACAAGTTAAATATCTTGGCTGGAAATGGCCAGTTTGAATGCTAAAGGAGTTAACCCTTTAGCATTTAAACAGTCCATATCTGGCCAAAATATTCTGCCTGTTTAATGTTCAAACTGGCCAGATCTGGCCTCTCACACCTACTTTGCAATGTCATTCTTAAAATAGACAACCACATCGTTGAGATCTCAAAGCTACAAGATAATGTGAGATTTATTTAAAACAATATGAATAAATAAACACTACTCTTGACAGAGTGGAGGCGCAATGGCCCAGTGGTTAGGGCAGCAGACTTGCGGTCATAGGATCGCGGTTTCGATTCCCAGACTAGGTGTTGTGAGTGTTTATTGAGCAAAAACACCTAAAGCTCCACGAGGCTCCGGCAGGGGATGGTGGCGAACCCTGCTGTACTCTTCCACCACAACTTTCCCTCATTCTTTCTTCCTATTTCTGTTGTGCCTGTATTTCAAAGGGTCAGCCTTGTCGCACTGTGTCACGCTGAATATCCCTGAGAACTACATTAAGTGTACACGTGTCTGTGGAGTGCTCAACCACTTGCACGTTAATTTCACGAGCAGGCTGTTCTGTTGATCGGATCAACTGGAACCCTCGACGGAGTGCAACTCTTGACAGAGTAATCTGAATGCTAAAGGGTTAAACCAGAATTGTACTTTTTTTTTTTTTTTTTTTGGTTACTTTGATTTTTAAATCTGAAAATTCTTACCTGAGCTTCAATACGCGCGGCTGTCTCAGCGGCTAGTTGGTCCTTCAGGAGATGAACCTGAGCAATAGCAACTTGAGTTTGCTGCTGTTGCTGCTCAAGTTGCTGGCGTAGCAGTTGCATTTGGTGGTGCCGACTAAGGGGCATGTGTGCTTCCAGCTGACCGTAGTCCCCAAGTAGCACAGGTGAGCTGATTGGTGACACGATTGTCGTCCCACCTGTCGTCAACGTCTTTCCAGCCAAACTGACTCCGACATTGCTGACTCGGCCACTCACTCCACCTCCACCACTACTTCCACCAACACCACTTCCACTAATGCAACTACTACTACCACCAATACTACCACTAATACTACCACCACTGACGACGTTCCCTCCACCAACCACTAAGCTACTATTACTGCCCCCTACTGTCATAGCAGCATTCTGAAAATAAAAGAAAAAAGAAAGAGAAAGTAAGCCATCCATTAAATGGGTGAATAAAAGAATAAAATATAAAATCATCATCCTATACAGGCACAGGTATGGCTGTGTGGTAACAAGTTTGCTTCCCAACCACATGGTTCTGGGTTCAACCCCTACTGCATAGCACCTTGGATAAGTGTCTTTTACTATAGCCTCATGAGTGGATTTGATAGACAGAAACTAAAAGAAGCCCATTTGTATGTGTAGATTGAAGCAGAAAGAATCCTGTTTTACACACACACACATGTATTTGTGTGTGTGTGTGTTTGTGTCTGTCCCCCAACGCCACTTGACAACTGGTGCAGGTGTGTTAATGTCCCTGTAACTTAGCAGTTCAGCAACAGAGGCTGACAGAGCAATTACCAGGTTTAAAAATTAAAGTACTGGGGTTTGATTCCTTTGACAAAAAATTCTTCAAAGTGGTGCTCCAGCATGGCAACAATCTAATGACTGAAACAAGTAAAAGATATATATATGTATGTGTAAATAACATACTTCCATACAGTTTCTTATTTCTTTACTGCCCACAAGGGGCTACACACAGAGGGGACAAACAAACGGATTAAGTCGCTTATATCGACCCCAGTGCGTAACTGGTACTTATTTAATCGACCCCGAAAAGATGAAAGGCAAAGTCGACCTTGGTGGAATTTGAACTTAGAACGTAGCGGTAGACAAAATACCTCTAAGCATTCCGTCCGGCGTGCTAACGTTTCTGCCGGTTAGTCACCTTCCATACAATTTCCATTTACCAAAATCATTCACAAGGCATTGGTCAGGCTGAGAATACTGCAGAAGTCACTTATCCAATGTGCCACAGACTGGAACTGAACTTGAGACTATGTGGTTGCAAACCAAGTTTCTTAACCACACAGCCATGTCTGAACTTATTACAGAATTAATCAATATGAAACATCTCTAATTAATTGATAATAAAACAGTATTACTGTTATTGATTGTAAATATACAAATTTAATTTAATCAGTTATATTTTAATTAAATAAATATTTATATTTTGAAAGTATTCATTCCATTATTTTGTGTAAGTAACAATTTTTGAAAAGAAAAAAAAAAATCGAATATCTGTAGATAAAAGTATTTATGTAACACTTTTTGATATTTCACACTATAAAGGTTGTGAGCTGGCAGAACTGTTAGCATACTGAAGAGAAATGCTGCTAAGCATTTTGTCCATTTTTATGATTTGAGCTCAAATTCTGTCAAAGTTGACTCTGCTTTTCAGCCTTTTAGAATTATCGAGAACTGAGGTTGCTGTAGTCAACTAGCTTCCTCCTAACAAATTTCAGACCTTGTGCCACCACTGCCACCGCCACCACCACCGCCACCGCCACCACCACCACCACCACCACTACCACCATCATCATCATCATCACCACCACCACCACCACCATCATCATCATCAGCAGCAGCAGCAGCAGTATCATTTAAAGTTCATTTTCCATGCTGGAATGTGTTGGATGGTTTGATAGGAGCTGGCTAGCTGAAGTGCTGCACAAGGCTCCAATTGTTTGTTATAGCATGGTTTCTATGGCACTATACCCTTCCTCATGCCAACCACTTTACAGAATGTATTGGGTGCTTTATACATGGCACCAACACATGTGCTTCATATGCAGCAGCAGCACTGCCACAAGGTGCTTTCAATGTGGCACTAACACAGAAAAAATATTACTCACAGTGACAATGTGTGTATCTCCAACATTAACTATCATAAGATGAGTAACACTTTGGCATATGGGTGTCAAACTCATTTCGTTTTGAGGGCTGGTTTGAAGTATAAATTAGATCTCAAGTGCCAAGTAGAGACCACTATTCCTAAAAGCCCTATTTGAAGTAAATGGACGAAGAGGTTAAAGAAAAAAAATATGATGCGTTAGCAATGTTTGTGTGCAGAGATGTGTGAGAAGAATTCATTCACTTAGTGTGCGTGCATCCCACTAAGTTTCATCATGTTTTGCTGCTAACACTGAGGAGGTAAGCCAGTATACAATGTAGGTAAGTGCCTTGCGTAATAACAATATCGAGTTACTGAAACATGTATGTTTTATAAAGCTTAACATAACAATTACCTTTTCTGTGCTTATCATTACATATATATATACACACACATACAGGTATATGTACATATGTATATATATCTATGTCTATATGTGTACACACACACACACATATATATATATATATATGAGGGGATGTACAGTTTCTGTCCTCTCAGAAATATTTTGGTTCCTTTCCTGAAGGTTCTTACTGAAGTGCTGTCAAGCAGAGGGGTTGAACTTCATGTATCATGTTTGTAAACTAAACACCTGAAATCCACACACCCATTCCTGTGTTCTCTTTTGAGAAAACAGCACTACTCATTGATAGACAAGAGACATATTTTTACTGATTGCAGCACATTCTTATTCTTTCTTATCCTTCACTTCCCTTTGTCTGTCTGTCTGTCTCTGTCATAATTAACACACATTATACTAAAATATTCGCTTACCGACTGCTTGCCAATAGGTGGTGCATGTGTTCCTTTAGTGAGGGTTAATTCACGGGGCGGTAAAATTTTATCATCTTTCAAACATTCCCTAGAGAGTTTCTTTTCATCTCGATTAGATAGCTTTAATTCCTGGCTATCAACCTGTTTCTTTGCTGAAAAATAAAAAAAACAAAAAAAAAAAACAAATAGTATGAAATAAAAATAAATGTAATAGAATAAATTTTAATTACCATAGTTCTGTAGGTTTTGCCTGTTGGTTAATGTTCAGTATTCTAAGATCTTTGATCTTATTGATTGACATAAACATTTGATGAAGTCTGTCACTTAATATTTGTTGAAGTTAGAAAAATAAAACACACAGCCAGTCCCTACCTAAACAACCAGATATATATATTTAAATACATAAAGAAGTAAATGAATATATAAATACATAACTAAGTAAATAAAACAATAATGAGAAGAAAATAGCAGTGATTCTTAAATAGTTATTTGTAAATAAAATGTTAAATTGAAAATTGCAATAACTTCAGTTTGAGCTGAAGTAATTTAATTCAAAAGAAAAGGAAAAGATAAAAATTAGTAAAAATAGAATATTTTACATTAAATATAAGAAATGATAATAAAAACATGGTTATTTATGTATAGAATTGAGAAAATCTCAGATCTGGCATGTTTCGTTTTCTTTCTATGTTTCCCAGATAAAATATGACAAATATTTGTTAAAGGGATGCTGTCAATATAAGTGTAAGTTTTACAGATGAACAAACGATTAGAAAACATTACAGAATAAATACAGGTAATTGCTTTCTTTTTTAGAGTTAGTTCAATGTTGAAAGTAAATACAAAACGGTATGAAGAATAAATGAAGAATTTTTTTTCTTTTCTTGATTATATAAAATTTGTACTTCACCTAGGAGTATATACATGAATAGAGAATCATTGAAGAGAGTAGCAAATCAATAGAAAGCAGCAGTTATAGAAAACAGGAATCATAGTGCCAATGACATTTTGAAGGTCCCATGAGGCTGGTGGGGGATAAGTGGGATAGAAACCAATACTCAGTAGTTGTCACATAGTTGTGTCCTTCATTGTTGCTGCTCTTTAAGTATATCTGTCGGTGCCTCGATAATAGTCTCAGACATGAGTTGACTTCCATCATAATTTACTCTTTTACTTGTTTTAGTCATTTGTCTGTGGCCATGCTGGAGCACCCCCTTTAGTCGAGCAAATCGACCCCAGGACTTATTCTTTGGAAGCCTAGTACTTATTCTATCGGTCTCTTTTGCCGAACCGCTAAGTTACGGGGACCACTAAGTTACATCGATTGTCAAGCGATGTTGGGGGGATAAACACAGACACACACACACACACACACACACACATATATATATACATATATACGACGGGCTTCTTTCAGTTTTCCGTCTACCAAATCCACTCACAGGGCTTTGGTTGGCCCGAGACTATAGTAGAAGACACTTGCCCAAGATGCCACGCAGTGGGAATGAACCCAGAACCATGTGGTTGGTGAGCAAGCTACTTACCACACAGCCACTCCTGCGCCTACATATTTTGCATATTTAAAATAAAAGAGAAAAGTCTATACCATAAGACAGAGAACTTCTGTGTTATTTGTGACTCCGCTATTCTTCCCCACCCCACCCCCACTTTAATTACTGATTTCTAAGTTTGAGTCATGACCACAAATAACATGGGTATATTCTCAAGCCTATGTAAGAATTCAATATATCTACCACATTTGGGCAGTGAGCTGGCAGATTCGGTAGTATGCTGGACAAAATAATTAGTGACATTTCATCTGTCTTTATGTTTTGAGTTCAAATTCCACAGAGGTTGCATTTGCCTTTCATCCTTTTGGGGGTTAATAAAATAAGTACCAGTTTAGCATAGGTAATTGACTCAGCCCCACCCCTTAAAATGGCTGGCCTTGTACTAAAATTTAAAACCAATATATTTACTACATTAAATGTCAGTTCTACTATAAATACTAGTGTTTAACATTTAAGTCCATACCAAGTAAATCTCAGTTTACTATAGATACCATTTGTTGTGTTGTTTTCCTGTTTCTCTTTCCCATTTGAATCTACTCATCTTGTTTTAGCAGCTAAATCTTCCTCAAATCACACCCTGCTATCTTTAAAAATAAGATCTTGGTCT
>NC_142935.1:20083556-20096056 GCF_046866305.1 Octopus bimaculoides
GGCATACACTTTCTGGTTTCCAGTATGCAGAGTTCTCGACTGGTAGCACTTGCATGTGCGAGTTGTTTGCAAGACATTTGATATACCTGTCTTGTACAATTTTCAACTATGTGCTATTGGCTACTCTAAATATTTCTCTTAGATCATTTTTGTTTATATCATGCAATGTACCTAGGCGATAACTGTTTTCTACTCTGTTTCATATAAGTCTAAGGCCTTTGGCTACCAGAGATAAGGTCGGACAATTGTTGTGTTAATGATGGCTGTTGAGCCCCAGAAATGAGTGTCCACAACTGTCCTGTTATCTCCAAGCAACAAGCCTCTTCTATTACCATTTGACAAATATGATATATCCTCTAGAAGTGGAGATGTTAACTTATTAAGTTAACAATTTATGTTGTATGGTACTTGGCATCCTCGTATTTGTCTATGAAATGAAGTACCTAGCCAAAGGACCCGACACACTGCCCAGCCCAAGCCTCTTGAGCCGATCGTGATCTGAACATTTTAACCACTTGGCTACGTGCTCTCACACTTAATGTATTAGGGAAATGTAGAGTGATATTGATCAATATTAATCACTGGCTAATGAAAATTTAGTATTAAACATTGATTAGCATCCTTTATTTCGCATTCCATAATTATTTCTAGTTTGTTTTCCAACAATTTATGAATTAATTATATCAACACTAACTCGACTATTGTTTTTCATGCAGATGGTGTGATTATTTTGTAAATGTTTCTATGCTCTTATGCCAATAAATGTGTCTATTTTGAACCTTCATTTAGTTATTCTTTCATCACTATTTTAGCAAGTATAGGAGAATGTATGGTTAGGTGAAGAGTTCAGAATAAGACCAAAACATGTCCAGATTTATCTCCCATACTTCTCTGAAAATTGGAGAAAAATGTTTATCTCATCGTATAATTACATCTAGTGTACTATTTAATATACCCCCAGCATGGAATATATTAACAGCAACGTAACTATGTATGTATGTATGTATGTATGCAAGCATGTATACACATACATACATGCATACATAAGTAAAGTTGATGTTTGTTAGTTTACTTCTCAGCACCTATCTACACACACACACACACACACACAT
The DNA here is from genome assembly GCF_046866305.1 of Octopus bimaculoides. Lineage (NCBI taxonomy): Eukaryota > Metazoa > Mollusca > Cephalopoda > Octopoda > Octopodidae > Octopus > Octopus bimaculoides. The sequence goes on from NC_142935.1 coordinate 20,084,669, forward strand.
ATGTAGGTGTACACACATATTTATATGTATACTTTATATTCATGCGAATATTGAAGTAATATCTACCATATAACTAATAAGATTATGAGACAGCTGTAAACGAATGGAAAAAACCATCTATTCTCTCACTTCCTTAATCTGTTCCATTCAGATATACATACATATATATATGTATGTATGTATGTATGTACGTAGCTGTTTGGTAAGTAGCTTGCTTACCAACCACATGGTTCCGGGTTCATTCCAACTGCGTGGCACCTTGGCCAAGTGTCTTCTACTATAGCCTCGGGTCGACCAAAGCCTTGTGAGTGGATTTGGTAGACGGAAACTGAAAGAAGCCTGTCGTATATATGTATATATATATATATATGTGTGTGTGTGTGTGTGTGTGTGTGTGTGTGTGTGTGTGTGTGTATGGGTGTGTATATGTTTGTGTGTCTCTGTTTGTTCCCCCAACATCGCTTGACAACCGATGGTGGTGTGTTTACGTCACCGTAACTTAGTGGTTCGGCACTAGAGACCGATCGAATAAGTACTAGGCTTACAAAGAATAAGTCTTGGGGTCGATTTTCTCGACTAAAGGCGGTGCTCCAGCATGGCCGCAGTAAAATGACTGAAACAAGTATATATATATATATATATATATATATATATATATATATATATATATACAGGCTCTATGAAAAACATGCGTTCATGTCTTTCGGAGTTATTACGATGAAAATGAAGTGAACTTGCTTTAATCACAGATCAAAAACTATCTCCTACATAAGACGCTTGCTCCATTTCACCGCTGGTTATTATTTCTCAGAAATGAATACACAGAATTATTCGAATCGCCGGTTGTTTAGTCAAGTTTAGTGATACAGCGACTTGCTTAAAGAACTGAAAAGACGAGAGGTGAACTAGACCGTAATTGGATATCAACGCGGATCATAGAGTGTTATGACAAATGTTGTAAAGTGTTTTATCGGATGCTTTAACGACTATAAGTTTAGTGTTAATATCATCGATTACGAAAGATGTAAAGCAAAGACAACTCTGTGGAGTGTTAATACAGGAATGGAATGGCAAAAAAAGCTAAAGACTTAAAAACATTTAGTTCTGCCACTGTAAATGAATCTCACTTCGCATGTGTGTGTGTGTGTGTGTGTGTGTGTACGTTTGTGTGTAAACCACAGGCTTCCACCCTGTTTTCACCCATCAAGACACATTATTTGTATAAACACACCCATATATATGTATATATATATATATATGCATGCATCTTTGTACACATACACACACATATATGTATGCATATATATATATATATATATATATATATATATGCATGCATCTTTGTACACATACACACACATATATGTATGCATATATATATATATATATATATATATATATATATATTATATATATATATATATATATATATATATATATATATATATATATATATATATATATATATGTATATATATATATATATATATATATAATACAAATAATATGTGAGTATATGCATAAATACGTACATGTATGTACATACCTACATCTACATGTATATATAGATGCATATCTGGGTACAGGACGTCACAAACAAAACGTGGACAAAATGAAAAACAGAACATAGACAGAGCACAGAAAACAAACAGGCCACATAGAGAATATTTCCTTCATCAGCTGCCCCTATTCTAAACTAAGCATTTATATATATTTGTGAAAGAAGACAACAAACGCCAAGGCATAACAAGCATCTCAATTCACATACATTATTTTCTTATTACCTTACTCTCTACTCTTGTATTTCATTGCTTATTATCTCCGAATTTTCCATGTCTAGATCTTTTACCTGAAAATTTCCATGCCTAGATCTTTCATATATTCTCGACTTGTCTCTGATGACGGAGTACCCCGTATTTAGGCATACTCGCCTATCACTTGGGATATCCCAGAAACAGCTGTAAGACTTTAACTAATTTCAGAATAATATAAGATTATGTATATGAATTGAGATGCTTGTTATGCCCGGGCGTTTGTTGTCCTCTTTCACAAATTCATATCTGCTAAATCGGAAACCTAAAATGGATCCATAGCTGCCGTCTCAGTTACAAGCTTGGAACCATGATAATCCGTTACATTTACCCAGCGTACCTATTGGTTTAGATCACCCCACTCTCTCTCTCTCTCTCTCTCTCTCTCTATATATATATATATATATATATATATATATACACACACACACACATATATATATATATATATATATGTATGTATATGTATATTTACATATACATATGTATATAAATAATGTTTGCGTGCATGTGTGTATTTTATTTTGTCATGTTTGTTTTTGCCATTCTCTATTACGTTCGTCAGCTATTCCCAGTGGTCTTTCGCCAAAGTGAACAATATCAACTTTAAAGGCACGAAATTGTAATGATCTCATGGAAGTTGACTGATGGGGAATTAGCTACGAATTTTCTGTTTGTTATGGTTTTGTAAAATTTTCCGTTTGTTGTGTATTTGTAAATTTTTTTAAATATATATATATATATATATATATATTACATACATACATGCATCCATCCATCTCTCTCTCTCTCTCTCTCTCTATATATATATATATATATATATATATATGTATGCGTATATGTATATATAAACGAGAAAAAACAGTGATGAATAAAAAAAGTTTTAAAATACATAAAAACAATAGCAATACAACAAAGAGCAACAAATTGAATCCCAAATTAATTAGTTGACATATTTCTAAAAATGTTTTGAACATCAAACATTCTGAGCCAAAAGAATAAAAAAAATACATTGCAAAAATATATTGAAAAAATCCACAAAAATCGTTAATCGCAGAACACAAGCGAATTCTAATAAGGAAGCAAAGACGCAAAGAACTAGAGATTTTTAAAAAATGGTTATAAAAGTTTTAAAGATAGTTAGTTATGAATTTTAAGGGCGTTGAATACAACGAATAGTGACGTAAAAGAAATAACTGCACATCTACTAAAAAAAATGGTTATTAAATTCTAAATGTATTAATTAGTCCACAAAAGAAACGAAAGATTAGAAAGAGAAAAACATGAGGAAAATCGAAGCGGAACTCAAAATAACACGTTGTCCAATAAAAATCCTTATATAACCCTCCACCAAAAACAAACTAAAGCAAACGAAAATAACAAGACACAAAAAAAAAAAAAATAAAAAAAAATAAAGGATTATTGGTTTAAAAATAAAAAGGGAATATTGTAACGAAATATTTATGAGTTTCCCAATATAAGATAATGAAATCGAAAATCAAGAGCTGAAGTATTACGGATTCTAATGAGTTTTGAACTAAAAAAGAAGAATTTTGGTATCTGAAATAATAATATTTTATGAAGAGAACTGCCAAAATTGAGCATAAATTATTCGATCCAAGATTAAGTAAGGATACTATAATAATGATAATAATAATAATAATAATAATAATAATAATAATAATAATAATAATAATCCTTTCTATTATAGGCACAAAGCCTGAAATTTGGGGGAGGGGGTATAATCGATTACATCGACCCCCAGTACTCGACTGGTACTTAATTTATCGATCTCGAAAGGATGAAAGGCAAAGTCGACCCCAGCAGAATACTACTACTACTACTACTACTACTACTACTACTACTACTACTACTACTACTACTACTACTACTTGTACTACTTGTACTAATAATAATAACGATTTTAAAACTGTAAGAAAAGCGAAGTGAATAAATTAAAATTTAAATTTAAATTAAAAGCTAAAAAGTTAAACTAAAAGGTAAAAGTAAAATGTGTATTAAGATATTTAATGTACCGAGTTAAGATATTAGAATGAATTATTGGAGAGGGGAAAATCGTCATCTTAATGATGAATTCTTTTCCAAAAGGACAGGGGAGATAAAACCTGTCAATAAATAACGATAAAATCTAACACAGTACCGGAACAAATATCCGGCAAGCTTGCAACCGGAAGTGGTCCGGATTCCTGAATTTTCCAATTTTCTAGAGATAGCCTAAATATATATTAAAATTTTTAAATAAACCATGGAAAGTATAAGTCTTTATCAATCCACCGTCTTATCAATCAACCAATTTCAAACACATGCATGCAGACATACACGCACACGTACATAATACATACATACATACATACAATAAGAACTTAGGTTAGGATTTCTAGTTAGTAAAACACATATTAATAAATACACGTGAGGCAGCATTATGTCTATTGACATAGCTTACCTTTTGTTAGTTGCACATAAGCAGACTAATGTCGTTTGTTATGGAGGACTTACCTGTCCTTTTAAGTTTATGTGTGCCATTCAGAATCTCTTGGATTTCTAAAAGAAGTCAAATTTATCGTAGTTTTATTCATTTTCTGTGGTTTTACAAGTACAAAACAATACTTTAAATGATGTGTTCGTGTGTGTGGGCGCGAATGTGATTATGTATATGAGATTGTGTGTGTGTGTGTGTGAATGTGATTGTGTGTGTGTGTGTGATTGTGTGTGTGTGTGTGTGTGTGTGATTGTGTGTGTGTGTGTGTGTGTGTGTGTGTGTGTGTGTGTGTGTGTGTTAGTGTGTGTGTCTACCCGCCTGTAGAAGAATCTTAGTTGACCAAATTCACTTACAAAGAATTCAAAAGATCTGTGATGAGATTTTGATTTTTCAGTGCCTCATAACATGATGGTTTCAAATTTTGGCACAAGGCCAGGAATTTCGTGGGAGGAGCTAAGTCGATCAAATCATCACATCGACCCCAGTGCTCAGCTGGTACTTATTTTATAAACTCCGAAAGGATGAAAAGCAAAGTCGACCTCGGTGGATTTTGAACTCAGAACGTAAAGATGCCGCTAAGCATTATGCCCAGCGTGCAAATTTTCCCGCTAGGTCGCCGCCTTAAGCTTATAAATAATATAATGACAAGTTGTTTATTTTGCTCAGTAATCGGTAGAAACTGTGCGTGTACATCTGTACATATTTATGTATGAACGTACGTACGTACGTATGTATGTATGTATGTATGTGTGGAGGCGCAATGGCCCAGTGGTTAGGGCAGCGAACTCGCGGTCATAGGATCGTGGTTTCGATTCCCAGACACTGGGCATTGTGAGTGTTTATTGAGCGAAAACACCTAAAAGCTCCACGAGGCTCCGGCAGGGGATGGTGGCGAACCCTACTGTACTGTTTGACAACAACTTCTTCTCACTCTTTCTTCCTGTTTCTGTTGTGCCTGTATTTCAAAGGGCCAGCCTTGTCACACTGTGTCACGCTGAATATCCCCGAGAACTACGTTAAGGGTACACGTGTCTGTGGAGTGCTCAGCCGCTTGCACGTTAATTTCACGAGCAGGCTGTTCCGTTGATCGGATCAACTGGAACCCTCGACGTCGTAAGCGACGTACGTAAGCACTGTAATGGCTGGCTCCAGCATTCGATTCTCAGAAGAGGAGATGTTGCTAAAAAGGTCAAATTCACTGTCTTCGATTCGGTTTACTTACGGTCATGAATGCTGGGTAATAATGGAAAGAGTACGATCGCGAATACGAAGAAGTGCTGAAAATTCTTGGCTTTGGGTAAAAGGAAATACAGGAGGATCGGTTAATTATAATTTTATTCAACATATTCCCCTCAGATTCACACACTTATTGCAGCAGTCCTTCAGTTTTTCTAAATCCTGTAAAAGAACTGGGAAGGTTGGGCCTCAGACCAGATCTTTCGCGATATCCTTCAAGCCCGAAACTTTTCAACACTCCCTCGCAGAAGGGGTCGAAATAGGCTTCCTCTGGAGGGACTCTGGAGAAACGTCACTTGACAGGGTGTATAGCTCGGAGATCAAAGAGTCTCTCCAGGACGAGCTATTACTATGGACATGCTCTGATACGACAGATATCTGGTTAGAATGTTGCGGGAATGAATCGCAAGGCGGATTCTTCAAGTCGGGCCAACCGACAAGAGACCAAGCAACATATGAAAAACGAGATGGTTAGCTAATATTCAAACACTTGTGAATCCTACCAGAAAGTGTTATGACGGTTGTTTCTGATAAGATCCTATAGTGAGGGATCGAACCTATGGCTGAGGGCTCTACCCCAACAAACCTCCCCGAAATGGTGGGCGGAGAAGATTGATGGATATATAATAGTATTAACAATATATCAAATTGATCGTTCAGATAATGGCTGTAATATAAGATATTGCAATTATGAAGTGTGAATAACAAAACATAGAATTATAGTTGACATTACAAAAGATATATGTTTTTCTATAAACAGATCGTAATTATTATGCTAAAGGTTAAGTAAATAGCATTTTATTCGTTGAGAAATGATACAAATTACAGAAAATATATAATTAATTAAATAAAATTAAAGATAAAATAATAATTGAATAATAAAATAATGAAATGAATACATAAATACAACGAACAATTTTGGCGAAACTTTACTCCCGCCTTATATTCAATCTTTAAATGTGATTTCATTTAAATGAGTATGATAAGATATATTAAAATATAAGCATTGAGTATTTCAATGTTAACAATATTTCAATGAACATTTTGGCATTTATATATATGTGTGTGTATACATACACACACACACACACACACACATACATGTATGCATGTATGGTGCTCGTGCACGTATACACTGATACATAAGCGCAAGCATGGTTGCAGTCAATTGACATAAACAGGATATATATATATATATATATATATATATGCAAGTATGTGCATATACGTATGTATACAAGTGACATAGTGACGTAACAGAACACAAGAGAAAAAATTAAAGCGTGTACAATGTATAACAAACCAGTTTCTTTAAAAATACGATACGTATACCTTGCACAAATATGTTATGTGTTGGACACAGATAGTCTTATACTTATTAAACAGTAGCTTACAAACCATGTATATTTTGTAAGATCAAATATATATGATGTGCATGTTTATCTCTGTATCCTGTGAATCTCTTGACCTTTAACCAGAGCAATGGAATATAAATAGCAATGAATATGCACTGTAGTCAAACACACACATACATACTTGAATATTTGTGTGTGTGCGTGTGTGTGTATGTATATATGCATGTGCGTGTCTCTAAACACATACATTTATGTGTATGTATGTATGTATGTATGTATGTATAATACATATATGATATGTATAGAATGCAAATATGATATATATAAATATATATGTGTGTGTGTGCGTGTGTATATATATGTCTCTCTGTCTGTCTGTCTCTCTCTCTCTATATATATATATACATATATATATATATATATATATATATATATATATATATATATATATAAACAAATAGTAAATGAGTATATGCATATATACGTACAGGTATGTGCGTACCGACATCCACCTGTATGTATAGGTGCATATCTGAGTACAGGACATTGCAAACAAAACGTAGACGAGAAAACACACAAGCCACATAGAGAACATTCTACTTCATCAGCTACCCCCGTTTTAACACCGGCGTTTCGAAGAGCTGGGCAGGACGCATCGTTAAAACGGCTCTTCCCATGGACCGCAAATTAAATTTGTATACACAAATTAAATCTTGCCATGGAGGAATGTAGTGGCGGACAAAAAACAAGACAGGAAAACAAACAGAAAAGGCTTTACGGCCAGACGAGAAAAATTATGTGTGTATGACCACTGTGAGGCACGGACTTGAAAGGGACGAAGTAGTTCGCGTTTGCTCGGCGATAGCCAAGGAAGAAAAGGATTATTGACCGGAAGCATGTGACCATGCCGGTATAAGGGGAAGAGAGAGAGAGTGGTAGAGGGAGAAACAAAGGGAGGAAGTAGAAGAATAGGTGAGCAACGAGAGGAAAAGAGAAAGAGGGGGGAAAAAGAGATACGTAGAAGTAACAGAGGAAGAACGAGAGGGGTAAAGCGAGATACGTAGTAGTAAAGAGGAAGAACGAGAGGGGAAAAATGATAGAGGAAGAGAAAGAGATAGAGTAGCGTCGGAAAATATAAGTTTACGAAAACTACTTACGAATTGGAGTCATGTAAAAACAAATAGTAAATATATATATATATATACATGCGTGCACACACCCACATATGCTTTCATGTGTTTTGTATAAATACTCACTCATACGCACACATATATGTGTGTATATATATTGATGTGCATATACAAATAACACACACACACATTTAGATATATATATACATTGGTAATAAACTTTAATATATATGGATATTAGCGTCAGAGCTCTTATTTAAATTTCTATATATGTGTATATATATATATATATATATATATATATATATATATATATATATGAGGGTTGTATGAAAAGTCTTAAGCCCCCCCCCCAAAAAAAAAACATGGTACAAGACTTCAAGGCTCAAAACTTTTCATATATACCCCTTGTATATATATATAAACACCCAATCTGCTTCATTATGTAGACTGGCATTTCGTTTTAGACAGAGATATAAAAGTACATATTTTTATTCCATAGTAAGAACCCAACCCTACTTCCACACACAGACATATCTATACTCAAGAGCGCAGAGAGCCGGAGCAATTCTTACAATGCAGCTTATCCGACACTCACATACAGCAGTTCTTAACCTCGGGCCATAAGGTCACCCCGAGACTGTTGTTAGCTTACAAGGTAGCACCAACTATAAGCGATGGGCTTGCCAAGTGTTTTGAAGGGTCATAATTGTTTTCTCAAAAATAATATATTTAAATCAGGCGCAGGAGTGGCTGTGTGGTAAGTAGTTTGCTTACCAGCCACATGGTTCCGGGTTCAGTCCCACTGCGTGGCACCTTGGGCAAGTGTCTTCTACTATAGCTTCGGGCCGACCAAAGCCTTGTGAGTGGATTTGGTAGACGGAAACTGAAAGAAGCGCGTCGTATATGTGTGTGTGTATATATATATATATATATATGTATGTGTGTGTGTGTGTGTGTGTGTGTGTGTGCGAGTTTATGTGTCTGTGTTTGTCCCCCCCACTATCGCTTGACAACCGATAAGTACTAGGCTTACAAAGAATAAGCCCCGGGGTCGATTTTCTCGACTAAAGGCGGTGCTCCAGCATGGCTGCAGTCAAATGACTGAAACAAGTAAAAGAGTAAAAGAAAAAAAAAAGAGTAAATCAGTTTCAACCCTTATATTCTTTTATCTTTTATCATTTAGCTGTTTCAGACATTGGGCTGTGGCTATGTTGGACCCTGTCATGAAGGGTTTAGCTGAACAAATCACTCCCACATCTAGTATCTTTTTTTTTTAAGTGTGGAACTTATTCTATCAGTTTCTTTTGCCGAACCGCTAAGTTATGGAGACGTAAACGATTCAGCACCGGTTGTCAAGCGGTGGAAGGGGTACAAATACTTATTGTTTATGTCATAAGAACTTTAGAAACTTCAAGAGAACGAGAAATAATTAGCTTTTACTGATTGAACTCGATCGAAGTAGATAAAGCTATAAAGAATAGCGTGCAAATATCGAGTTAAAAAGAAAAACACATTTGGATAGAAAAAGTTGACTGCCATAGCTTTATTTGCTTCGAGTTATATCGTCAAAAATGAATCACATATACACATATATGAGACGAAAATTCACTTAGTTTCCGCTGCTAAATTCATTCGCAAAGTATTGATCAGCCCACGGCTATAATAAAAGACAATTGCCTGAGGTGCTGCACGCTTGGACCGAATCCGAGACCAAGCGGTTGTAAAGCGAGATTCTTAACCATACAGCCATGCCTGCGTCTAAAGGCATTTAAATACCCTTTGAAACATTTAAAAAGAGTTTTTTTCATTATTGAAATATAAACAGAACGATTGTGTTATCAACGAGCAAGAACACAACTAGTGATGCGCCATTAGCTAGGTCCAATACTAGGTCTAGAATAAATTTCGTTTTATATCTCGTTTTCTTTAATAATTTCCTTAAAAAAAATTTACCATTAGAAACACTAACCAACGCAAATGTTTAAAGAGAGGTCCATGCTGGTGCTGGATGGGATAATAAACCACAAAAACAAAATTAGTTTCTACTTGATTAAATTAATCTCGTGTTTTTTTTTGGTTTTTTTTTTTGCAAAACGGCATTCCATGAAAGGAGGTAGTGGACTACAAAACGTAGAGAACTAACTACTATAAGAAACGATGATGACGAAAAGGATGATGATAATGATGACGATGATGACGACGATGACGGAGACGACGACGACGACGATAATGATGATATCAAATGTGATCCTCGGAAGGCAAAACAAGCTGAATGCTTACAGCAAACAAATTATCAAATAAACATATAAAATAAAAAAAAAACGAATTAAAAGAGTAAATACATTAAAGTACAAACAAAAACGAAAACAAAACAAATCGTACGTATCTTTTACTTGTTTTAGTTAGGCTGCGACCATGCTGGGGCTTCGACTTGAAGAATTTTAGTCTTAGGAATCGACACCAGTACAATTTTTTCATTAAATCGTTGTGCTAATTTTAGCGGTCTGTTTTGCCTAACTGCTCAGTTACGGGGACGTAAACAAACCAACACCAGTTATCAAGAGATGATGGGGGACAAACACATACATACATACAAACGACGGGATTCTTTCAGTTTCTGTCTACCAAATCCACTCACAAAGCTTTGGTCAGCCCGATGCAATAATAGAAGACGCTTGCCTAAGGTACCACACACTGGGAGCGAACATGGAACCATGAGCTGGGAAGCAAACTTCTTACCACACAGCCACGTCTGCACTTATTTATTAAGAATGGTAGATGATTTCTTTGCGTTCACATTTTTCAATTTCGGTTAAAATATCACAGAATCTCCGTTTTTTTTTTTTGTTTTTCATTCTCTCTCCGTTTTCCCCCCCTCATAATCCTTTCTGTCGAAGACCGTAGACTCGAAACGTAAAAGACCATTCTTCCCGAGCGTAAAGCTAATACACCTGCTTGTCGTCCCTACACCTGTCTTCGTAGAGAACGAGCTTTGTAGATATGATATTAAAGTGCTAGTCCCCTCTTCACCTCGCTGTTGGGTATGGCTCACAGATCACGAACCAGCAAGGGAGCCTCTGCGTCAATGGTTCTCAACTAGGGTCCTTATAAGACACTGTCGTTTAAATAAATTTATCTTCAATAAATTGGTTAAGTCTCTACAATACACAAAATATTTTAATTTCTTTTATTATACAATTCCTTCTAAAATTTATCTCTTTTGAGACACACGGTGTTTTGGTATGTGTAGCCAAAAAGACCAAACTACTTTTCCTATTGAGATACAACTACTGAAAGATGATCTCTAATTGGCTATTATACTTCAAAACCAACCATTCACAACATTTGTTCCA